>NC_137737.1:132867647-133117673 GCF_963264785.1 Psittacula echo | reverse complement strand
TCTGAAAGAAGTCCACGAGTCCAAGGTGATAACAGAATAACATCATATATTTTCATTTTCATTTTAAAATTATTTTATCTTGCTACTATCTCCATCTCTTCTGTATTTCACAGTATCACAGTATGTTAGAGATTGGAAGGGACCTCAAAAGATCATCTAGTCCAATTCCCCTGCTGGAGCAGGAATACCTAGATAAGGTTACACAGGAATGTGTCCAGGCGGGTTTTGAATGTCTCCAGAGAAGGAGACTCCACAACCTCCCTGGGCAGCCTGTTCCAGTGTTCCGTCACCCTCACTGAGAAGAAGTTTCTTCTCAAGTTTAAGTGGAACCTCTTGTGTTCCAGTTTGTACCCATTACCCCTTGTCCTATCATTGTTTGCCACTGAGAAGAGCCTGGTTCCATCCTTGTGACACTCCCCCTTTATATATTTATATACACTAATAAGGTCACCCCTCAGTCTCCTCCAAACTATAGAGACCCAGCTCCCTCAGCCTTTCCTCATAAGGGAGATGTTCCACTCACTTAATCATCTTAGTTGCCCTGCACTGGACTCTCTCCAGCAGGTCCCTGTCCTTCTTGAACTGAGGGGCCCAGAACTGGACACAATATTCCAGATGCGGTCTCACCAGGGCGGAGTAGAGGGGAAGGAGGACCTCTCTCGACCTACTGACCACCCCCCCCTTCTAATACACCCCAGGATGCCATTGGCCTTGGCCACAAGGGCACAGTGTTGGCTCATGGTCATCCTGCCGTCCACGAGGACCCCCAGGTCCCTCTCCCCTACCCCGCTCTCTAACAGGTCGTTCCCCAACCTATACTGGAACCTGGGGTTGTTCCTGCCCAGATGCAGGACTCTACACTTTCCCTTGTTATATTTCATCAAGTTATTCCCTGCCCAACTCTCCAGCCTGTCCAGGTCCCGCTGGATGGCAGCACAGCCTTCTGGCGTGTCAGCCACTCCTCCCAGCTTAGTGTCATCAGCAAACTTGCTGATAGTACACTCAATTCCCTCATCTAAATCATTGATGAATATATTAAATAATACTGGTCCCAGTACTGACCCTTGAGGCACTCCACTAGATACAGGCCTCCAACTAGACTCCGCCCCATAGACTACAACTCTCTGGCTTCTGTCCTTCAGCCAGTTTGCAGTCCACCTCACTACCTGATCATCCAGACCACACTTCCTCAGTTTAGCTATGAGGATGCTGTGGGAGACTGTGTCAAATGCTTTGCTGAAGTCAAGGTAGACCACATCCACCGCTCTGCCATCATCCATCCACAATGTTATTTCCTCATAAAAGGCTATGAGGTTGGTCAAGCATGACTTCCCCTTGGTAAAGCCACGTTGACTGCCCCTCATAACCCTCTTATCCTTGACATGCCTTAAGATGGCATCAAGGATAAGGTGTTCCATCACTTTCCCAGGGATGGAGGTGAGGCTGACCGGTCTATAGTTACCCGGGTCCTCCTTCTTGCCCTTTTTGAAGACTGGAGTGACATTTGCTTTCCTCCAGTCCTCAGGCACCTCTCCCGTTTCCCAAGACTTGGTAAAGATGATGGAGAGCGGTCTATTTCCTGTGTATATCCACCAAGTGGACTGACTGGTAAACAGCTTATTTTAAGCAAACACTGCAGTGGTTGATAGATCCATTTAATAAATGAATTTTGAATTTTTTACTGCTTCTGTTCACACAATGAATCTAATTTTTAAGGTTATAATAATCAAATCAGGTGATGAAATATATTGTGCTCAGTCAAAGCGTTAGTATGATCCATTTTTTTTCTCTTCCTGAAGAGCAAGTTAAAAAGCAAAATTTGTAAAAACTTTGGAAATTAGCGTGGAAAAAGAAACCAAGAAAGGAGCAGAAAAGGTTGAGACAATAACAAAGCAAAACTTATTTATTGCATTACTGACGATGAACTAGATGATGTTTAAGGTTTCTTCCAGCCCTAACCATTCTATGATTCTATGATTCTATGAATGATGTTCCTAAGAGTGAAGTGCTATTCAATGCAAAGAAGAACGTGGCCTGTATTGTGGTTCTTTTTCTTGAAAAATATTTACCTGTCCTCGTCGGTACAATAATCTCTATATTTTTCCTTAACATAATATAAACAGTTTTATACTTTCAAAACATTTTTGGTTGCATATGTGTAAAGCTGTATGCATTACATGTGTCTTACAAACTTAAATGTAGTTATCTTCATACACTTTGCAGTATAATTTCCTTTTTTCTATGTTTAGAGAAGTTGTTTTTCACTAATATAAACCATAACAAGGATTTTTTCCATTCACACTTGAATTTGTGCTAGAAATGCTTTTCTATTCACTTCTTCACCACAATGGGAATTAGAATAAAAGGAGCAAAGAGAAGATAGAAGAGTAAATTTGGTATTGTGAATAAAACAAAATAAAACTGATTGTGAAGTCTGATTACTGCAAATAAACCTGATACATTACTGTCTGAGAGAAAACAGCTATTTTTAAATAATGAGTCCATGAACTTGACTAAAGGCAGTATAAACTCTTGGGGAAGAGCTAACAGAAAAATAATCTAATATTTCACAGAATCACAGAATCCCAAGGTTTGGAAGGGACCTCAAAAGATCTTCTAGTCCAACCCCCCTGCAAGAGCAGGGTAACCTAGAGTACATCACACAGGAACTTGTCCAGCTGGGCCTTGAATATCTCCAACGTAGGAGACTCCATAACCCCCCTGGGCAACCTGTTCCAGTGCTCTGTCACTCTCACAGTAAAGAAGTTTTTCCTGATGTTCACATGGAACCTCTTATGCTCCAGTTTACACCCATTACCCCTTGTCCTATCACTGGACATCACTGAGAAAAGCCTAGCTCCATCATCCTGATGCTCACCCTTTACATATTTGTAAACATTGATGAGGTCACCCCTCAGTCTCCTCTTCTCCAAGCTAAAGAGACCCAGCTCCCTCAGCCTCTCCTCATAAGGGAGATGTTCCACTGCCCTAATCATCTTTGTGGCTCTTTCAAGCAATTCCCTGTCCTTCTTGAACTGAGGGGCCCAGAACTGGACACAATATTCCAGATGCGGCCTCACCAGGGCAGAGTAGAGGGGGAGGAGAACCTCTTTTGACCTACTGACCACCCCCCTTCTAATACACCCCAGGATGCCATTGGCCTTCTTGGCCACAAGGGCACATTGCTGGCTCATGGTCATCCTCCTATCCACCAGGACCCCCAGGTCCCTTTCCCCTTCACTACTTTCCAGCAGGTCAGCCCCCAACCTGTACTGGTACATGGGGTTTTTCCTCCCCAGATGCAAGACTCTACACTTGCCCTTGTTGAATTTCATCAAGTTTCTCCCTGCCCAACTCTCCAGGCTGTCCAGGTCTCTCTGAATGGCAACACAGCCTTCTGGTGTGTCAGCCACTCCTCCCAGTTTAGTGTCATCCGCGAACTTGCTGAGGGTACATTCAGTTCCCTCATCCAGGTCGTTGATGAAAATATGAAACAGCACTGGTCCCAGCACCGACCCCTGATGGACTCCACTAGTCACAGACCTCCAGCTAGATTCTGCCCCACTGACCACAACTCTCTGCCTTCTTCCTTTCAACCAGTTCTTGATCCACCTCACTACCTGATCATCAAGCCCACACTTCCTTAGCTTATTGAAAAGATTTGAGCGCTGCTTACTCTCATTTCATCTCTCTCTGAAGGTTTCAGTCTTCAGCATCTCCCATACTTATAATGCGCTGAATCAGCCAGTGAAGGGGGTCGTGATCCCTTGATCTGCCTGGCTGGTTGCCTAAATCACATCGCATGAGTTATGTTGATCAATCCAAGTAGTTAAGTGATAAAGACACATTTTTTTTAGAACTTTGTCTTCTTTTTGAAGATGCAAAGACACAATGGTCGTACATGAATATTTTTGAAAGATGTAAAATTTTAGGGATAAACTGTTGTCAACTCAAACAAATTTTTACTGCAACCATGCAAGCTTTATAAAATAATATGGTATTTTACTGGGATTTTCCTCTGCTGCTTCTACCACCCTCTAAAGCTCAAGGATTTGTTTTTTTAAAGCCAGAATGACAACTACAAACATCCAATTAAGCTGATTACACATTAAGATGTAGCTTTGCTGCATCATTAACTCAAGAAACAGATCAACAAATATCATACCCAGTGTAAAAACTGTAAAGTCATTCAGTCACAGACTCACAGCAGCACTCGTTGGGAGAACCTCTGGCAGCCATCCAGTCCAGTTTGCTGCTCAGAGCGGGACCATCACCAACACTAGACCAAGTCAGCTGTGCCGATGTCTAGGCACAGCTTCCAATCTTGAAAGCTTCCAAGGATGGAGATTTCACAGCCTCTCTGGGAAACCTGCACTACATTCCCAGTGAAAAAGTTTTCCTAATGTCCAGATTCAGTCTCCCTCACTGCAGTGTGTTGCCCTTTGTTATATCATTTGCCACTACTGAGGAGCTGTCAGCTTTGTCACCTCTGCAATTACCCTTCAAGTAACTGATGGTTGCTCTTGTAGTGTCTCATCTGCCCACCTCCTGCAGCCCCTTCTGATGGTGCTCTCAGCCCCTTGGCAACCTTCTGCTCCCTTGCCCCTTTTTCAGCACTCTTAAACTGGGGACCCTGATACTGGACCCCAGTGCTATGAGGAGCACAGACCCTTTCCTTGTGCTTCTGGCCATGGTCTTCATAAAGGAGTCCAGTACGCAGTGTGCCTTATATGTGATAATAATAAAACACTGAATACTGAAAAAAAACCCCTTATTTTAAATTGTTGGGAAATGAGATATGAGGCTTCAGCAAGTGACCTTGGGGTTAAAGCAGGTCTTTTTGATGAAAATATCAGCTCTGAGCCCAGTAGCAGTAACAATGAAGCAAATACAATGCCAGAGGAATGTTCAGAAAAGGAACAGACAGCAAAGCAGCACAGCACTATGCCCTTTTGTAAGTTAGAACCAGGATGTGCAGTTTCAGTCCTATTTCAGAAGGATGTGCTAAAACCAGGAAAGATACAAGTGTTGGAAGGGTAACAAAGACTGACTCCTTATTAGTCATAGATTCTAAGTAGTTTAGAATTCATCAGCCTGGAAAAGAGACAACTGAGCAAAAATGCAAAAAGAGGCTTGTAAAATTGTGAATGTCATAGACAAAGTGACAGGGATTTTTTTTTTCTCTGTATTTTTCAAGATGATAACTAGTAGATATCAAATTATATTATCAGTTGGAAGCAAAAGCAAAAATGACAGTGTTTTTCACACAACAAATAGTTAACCCATGGAATTTCTTGCCACTGGGCATTGTGAATGCTAAGATTTACCATGACTAAAAAAAAAACAAAACAAAGAAGTCCTGGACAAATCAACAAAGGAAAATAAATTGTGGATTATTAGAAGTCAGATTGCTAGTTTAGTAAGTACTAGTGCCAAAGATTGCTAAAGGCTGACAAATTACCCTGGGGAAATACTCACAGCATGCTTGCTCTTCTTTCTATATTTTTATAAAGCATTTGCCATTGGCCAACGTTGGAGGTAGGGCACTAGGAACTAGAATATCCTTTGCTGATCCAGTACAGCTGTTAGATATGCATGTTTTATGGTATGATAATAATATTTACACGTTTTTTTTCTTCCTGAATTTAAATTAAATTGAAAAGACCATGGTACATAGATTTCTAAATCCTGCACAAAAGAGCACTTTGTCCTGTTGACACCTTCCGCCTTGGAAGTCCAGTAGTGTGAATGGAAAGATGTGAACTGACTTTTTTATAAAGTCCAATGGGGTTCTGCTAAATGAGAAACAGGCAATTTGGGAAAGGAATTCACTACACTGTCAAATACTTGTCATGTCTTAATCCCCCTGAAACCTTTCCTGTAGGGAAGTAAAAGAATAATAGCCTTTTTGCTATACTATGGGTATTGTTGTTCCCAATTAGCAAAAGTTTCCCCTTCCATGTACAGACTTTAAGCTTATGAGCTCTCTTAACAGAGTCAAGGCTTCAAAATAGCTGGTAACAGCTTATCTGTGGATGGAAAAGATTTTTTGGGGACACTGTATTTCTGATACTGAGTGTTCTTCCTAAGGTCAGTACATCAATTTCAACATCAGCTGTAGTCCCCTTCAATACTGTGAAAGTGATTTTTTTTGTGCTATCAATACAATGGTGAGACAGTTTTCCCTTGCTTTTCGGGAAAAACTACTAAATAAAAATAGTAGAGCCATTTTCAAAAAGCAACTTGAAAACATTATGCAAACACTGTGCTTTCAATTAACTTAAGCATACGAAGCCATGCTCTTAGACAAAAACAAAAAGCTGAATGATGATTTACAGAGTCCCACAGCTTTTCCCACTCTGTGGCCAGAACCAAAAGCCATGGAAGTTCTTGAGGAACTTTATATTTGACATCAAAGGGCTTTGTAGCCGGACTAATTGTGGGATGATATTAATCCTTGTAGCAACTGTGAAAAGCACTTTCAGCCCATTTTGCAGCTTCTGTCATGTGTGTGGGTGTTTGTGGCTCTTGCTCTTCATTCTTGCAGATGGTTTAACTGTTTTGCTAATGGGAGCATCTTAATTTCATGTGTTTGGCTTCCAAGGCAGGCAGAAACTACCACGAGTTTGTGCCTTCCCGGGCTGGTCACACCCATCTGAATGCAGGAGTTAACATGCCTGGAACAACCTGTGCTGGGCATCACAGCTGAGCCTTTCCAGACCTGGCCATAGGGTGAAATCCAAGCTGCCGTGGCTCTAGTGCTGGCACTGAGCTTCGTATCTTGGCAGACAGTGCTGTGTGTCTGTCTGCAGGAAGCCAGATGGGCCTGCTCATGCTCATGTCGCTCCGCTGGCAGGCTGCGGTTATAGGCATTTCTTAGGTCTTCAAGTGTAGTTCATATGGATGGGTCCGCAATCCTTCCACAGCTTTTACCTGCTCATCAGCAAGCAGTCTGTTCCCAGATCATACCTTCCCCACTGAATATGCCCGCACATGTGCTGTTATTGTACCACACAGACTTTGGAATAGTGCTAGAATTTAAAGAAGTAAATAGATAGCAACCTATCCATAATCACTTCAAGAATAGGTGTTTTTGTTTTAAAGAAATCCCAGGCTCTTATAACTACCATTTAAAAAAGAAAAAGAAAAAACCCTAATGAAGTATGAAAAAAAGACATTATTGAGCTTTGCATTTCAGCTGTGAAAAGCTGAGCATGTCATATAGAAGGTCTGCAGAGTAGTAATATTATTATATTGCTGTTAGTGGTTAAATATTGCTCACGTCCACATATTTAATATAACTTTTTAAAGCTCTCCTCTAATATTTTGGATTGGAAAGAAGAAAGAAAATATATTCCAGCTTTTTACACCTCTCTGGCAAAGGCTATTAATCACTTTCTCTTTGGGGACAAATATGTAATCTCCTATACAATCTCTGACTTTAATAAGAAGACAGAATAACCAAAAGCAATTTCTTTCGTTATAAAACTGTGAATACATAACCAGTTTCAGAGACCCCAGTGACTCCTGATAGCAATATCCAAAGAAAGGCAGCATTCTCAAGAGAGACAATGAATTTCTATTACTAGGCACAAGAGGAAACTGCTTTGAATGTTTTCAGAGATAAATTAGTAGGATACAGAATTAGTTTATTTGGAGTCCTGTGCATTATCCACCAATTACTGACTTCCTAGGAAGAGCGATATCTGTACGATACAGATGGCAAAGCTGTGGCCAGGTTTTGGTGTGCAAATCCATACCTTACTTCTGTCTAGGATGCCTCCTTCAGAGAAGAAGTTCAAGAGGAGACATTTTCCAAACTGGACATGTGTCAAAGGACCTGAGGAACGGTGAGTTCATACGCAGTGCAGAGCCCTGAGTTCAAAGTGCGCACAAAGACTCTCAGTATGCCATATAAAGAACTGGCTGGCTGGCCGCACACAAAGAGTTGTCGTCAATGGCTCGATGTCCAGCTGGAGACCAGTAACGAGTGGTGTCCCTCAGGGATCGGTGTTGGGACCTGTCTTGTTCAACATCTTTGTCAGTGACATGGACAGTGGGATTGAGTGCACCCTCAGCAAGTTTGCCGATGACACCAAGCTGTGTGGTTCGGTTGATACGCCGGAGGGAAGGGATGCCATCCAGAGGGACCTCAACACGCTTGTGAGGTGGGCTGATGCCAACCTTATGAAGTTTAACCATGACAAGTGCAAGGTCCTACACCTGGATTGGAGCAATCCCAGGCACAGCTACAGGTTGAGCAGAGAAGAGATTCAGAGCAGCCCTGCGGAGAAGGACTTGGGGGTGTTGGTCGATAAGAAAATGAACATGAGCCGGCAGTGTGCGCTCGCAGCCCAGAAAGCCAACTGTATCCTGGGATGCATCAAGAGGAGCGTGACCAGCAGGGCGAAGGAGGTGATCCTGTCCCTCTACTCTGCTCTCGTGAGACCTCACTTGGAGTATTGTGTGCAGTTCTGGTGTCCTCAACATAAAAAGGACATGGAACTGTTGGAACAAGTCCAGAGGAGGGCCACAAGGATAATCAGGGGACTGGAGCACCTCCCATATGAAGAGAGGCTGAGAAAGTTGGGGCTGTTCAGCTTGGAGAAGAGAAGGCTCTTTGGAGACCTCATAGCAACCTTCCAGTATCTGAAGGGGGCCTACAAGGATGCTGGGGATGGACTCTTCATCAGGGACTGTAGTGATAGGACAAGGGGTAACGGGTTCAAACTTAAACAGGGGAAGTTTAGACTGGATATAAGGAAGAAATTGTTTACTGTTAGGGTGGTGAGGCACTGGAATGGGTTGCCCAGGGAGGTTGTGAATGCTCCATCCTTGGCGGAGTTCAAGGCCATGTTGGATGAGGCCTTGGGTGACATGGTTTAGTGTGAGGTGTCCCTGCCCATGGCTGGGGGGTTGGAACTAGATGATCTTAAGGTCCTTTCCAATCCTAAGTATTCTATGATTCTATTCTATGATTCTATATCAACTGTGCCCCTCTGAAATGTGCATTAGCAAGATATGTTGCACAGTGCCACTGATGACAAAGGAAGAAATAATTAATTGTATTCTTGTTAATGGCATTTTTTTCATGCAAATGAAAACTTCTGAGCCTTGGTTTTATTTTCTAGTCTAAGTCTGTATTACTGCAGTCCATGTTCAAAATGCAGAGATACAGTAGTTCAAACTAGATAATGTGTACATGCCTAAACTTTTTTTTATCATTGTAGTCTGAAAATTCCTGTTTCTTCTTTGCTTTTTCTGTCAGTCATAAATTCCCAAGGCTTTCATAGGATACCATTTGGTATTCTTTACTTAACATGAAAACCCTATGAACAGAAGTTTGCCATTCGAAGATGCACTGTGAGACCTCTTCAGAAACAACTTCAAATAGGGGCTCATTAAGTTTGATTAATTATTCACTTGTGTCACTGCAATTTAAGCAGGATTAATTTAAATTTATTGTAAGTTTAAGCAAGAGGAAGAGCTGGACAGTGTGAGCCATTGAAGATGATGGCGCTCAAAGCAATTTCACCCTCAAAGAGGGCTTTCCCCCCCAGAGCCAGCTCACAGTTTTGTAGTGGCGCAGACAAAACGGAACTTCTGCACCAAGATAATGGTGTCAGTGACCTTAGAATGATAGAATGCTTTGGTTTGGAAGGGGCCTTAAAGACCATCTACTTCCAACCACCCTGCTGACCTTGCCCTTAAGCCCTGCAGATGGCACCATTCAGGGTGTCAAACAAAGAGGGAATCCCAGGCTGAGTTGGAGGAAAGAGGACAGGATGACAAGGGGAGATTTTGAAGGGCGGTAGGTGACCACCATAAAGTGTTAGAAGTTGGAGGTGGACTGGACTTACAGAGCTCCAGGGAGAAAGGAGGTCTTGTGTGTCTCCCGTCACTTATATGTCACTTACATGTCACTTACATGTGAACGTTCACCACTGAGTGGGTGTCTCCTCCCAGCCCTTGGCAGCATGGAGTTCATTCCCCCACTGCAAGGTGAGGGCAGGGCTGGGGACTGCCTTTCTTCCTCTTCCAAACTAGCCCCTACACTCGGGGCAGGCAGTAGCAGAGGTTATGCAGGCAGCAGTCTCTGCACCCCTCAGGTTTTGAATTTCCTTGGCAGTCACCTACTCCATCGACTTCTATTTGCAATTATAAAGACTTTCTGCTCTCAAATTGTCTATTTCATACCTAAGTGCTTCTAATCTTTTTTGCAAGAATAACTGTAATTGCAGTGCTTTTCTTTGATTCATCTACAGCATCATTACCCAGAGCAAAAGCCTGGATTCAGCAAACATAACTGTTAAAAAAGATTGTGGGCTTGTGGTGGAATTCATGGGAAAATGTGAATATGACAGAAGCAGCAGATTATTTGATTTTCTTTTCATGAGTTTGTCCAGATATTATTTTACTTGTGATGATGCTGACTCCTGGACTTCAGATATGTCTTGTTTGTAAAGGGAAGTTTTCCCAGTAGAATGGCACCTGGGAAAGATAGATACATTGGGTTTGATAGAATTATAATAGGAAAAGTAAAAGGTTTTGTGAATTCTGGCTCAAACTCCAGAAATAAATGATAAGCAACTGTATCAAGTGTTTTACATGGCAAGAAATCAAAGCCTATATTTATAAAATCACATTAATTAAATCCCAAGAATTTGCTTATGTATACATACATATTCTTTAAATCTGTTCTCACATTAATGTTGAAAGATGATAAAGCTGTAGTCATAATTTAAAAACCCAACACGTTTACATTTCATTATTTGTAACAGCTAAATTCAGTTTTGCATCACATATCTAGTTTCCCTTTTCTAGGTAACTCATTCATAATATCAGATCATAATATCAGCTAAATCTAACAAATATTTTAAAGCTGTTAATATAGTTGTAGATACACAACAAAAAAAAATTACATATTTATTAGACATATTCCACTCTGAAAATCAGTGACTTGATCAAAGCATAGAACAAGAAGGATAATAATGACAAGGAAAAAAAAGTATTTATTATTCTATTTTTTTCATTCACTGCCTTTTTAACAGGTGTCAGCATGACATTGGTGTGAAACATGTAGTATAGGTCAACATCACTCAGATGTTCATCTCTCAGATGTTCAGCACTCACCAAAGGAAGCTCCTGGCCAACAGCTTAGACAAACCCCCATCTTTGGTCTTTATTTTATGTCTTAAGCTGCAGTGCAGAAAAATTCCTTATCTTTTGTGAAGATAGTTGCTGGTGTCTTATAGATGTCAGTCTGCCATGCCTAGAAAGTTCCTAGCTTGTTCTTGTCTGAGTTGGCTTTCCAAGAAAAGTAGTGGTTGTCTCAGAGACAAAAAATTATCCTTGGTTTGCACAATGGTGTAGGTTGCCTTTAGTATTTAAAGACATTGCTATAATATTTTCGACTTTTCATACTTTTCATGAAGGCTCACATTATCCAGATCAATGCTGAGTCACAGACAACATCCAGAAATAACTGTAATTAGAAACATGACTAAGTATTAAAAGTTGAATGTACTCTTCTCAACGTGTCAACTTCTTTCATCAGAGCAATTTTGTTTGGTTGGTTGGCAAGACTGATAGAGTTCTTTTGGTTAGTACCCACTTTCTCAATATGTGACAAACCTACTTAAATTCTGTCAGTTGATGTAAATCCAAAATATTTCAGGTCTCAATCTCTACTGCTGTGTTTTTGCTGTGCTTGCATTGATGCTATGATTTATCAAAACAGTGGATGTATTTCCCTAGAAAATAATGTGACTAAACACGTGTACACACAGAGTTTGTTAGAGTAGTTGAGGATCTTTCATGATGAAAGTGCTGCATGTAATAGATTTGCTGACTTGGATGATTTCTTAATTTGACCAGCTCAAAGGTACAGCTCGGTTGACTAGAGCTTGTACATAACAGAATACATCTCTAGAGGCTACCCAGATACTTTAATTTGAATTTTTTTATCACCTGAAGTTAAAAAAAGAAGGCTACTTAAAATCCCTATCTGAATGTGCACATAGAAACTCATATTCATCCTACTATTCAGTTTATTCAGTGTTTCTTCTGACTAATGTGGCCTTTTCAGTACTCTTTTGGAAAAAAATAAAAAGATTGGAAGTTCATATTTTATTGCTTTAGCTTGAATTCCCATGAAAAGATTGATAACATAAGGCAAACAGCCAGTGCTACACTTCAATATTGAATGGCCTTTTCCTTTGCCAAAATGCTGATTAAATGAGTTCTGACCTATATTGTTTTTTACATCAGTGCCCTTTCACATACACAAAAAAATGGAAATAGAGATAATTAACCTCAGTGAAGTGTGACTTAAATGAGGAAGGAGATTTTTACAGGTTCCTAAGTGAAATATTATTTTCTTAAAATCCCTGTGGCTAGTTCTGTGCTGTGCTGTACACCCAAAAGTTCAGACTGGAAGTTAGATTTAGAGAGATGCTTATTTCAGAGACAAGGGAGGTGACTATGCAAATATTTTACCCAGTAGCTCCAGATTTATGATTAGAACCCAAGTGCTTCAAGCCACTTCCAACCCAAACTGTTCTATGATTCTACGATTCTAAGTCAATGAGGTTAACCTTTCTTGCATCATTAGTCTGTAAGTGTACTGACTACAGATGTGTTCAAATTAAGTCACTATAACCCAACTACTTACAGACCTGTGAGAGGCTGGAGTTTGACCCCAGAGCCAAATTTACTAATAATCCTTCTTCTTTTAATTAAGAAAAAAAAAAAAAAAATCTGCAAGTGAAGCACATAAAATTTGTTTTGGGGCATTATAATTTGAAGATGAATTTTGCGGCATGGTGCCAACATCCAATATTTATGCTTGGCTGATGAAAGCACCAGCTGTGAACAATCAAATCTGAATAAAAATATATTTTCTCTGTTGTGCTTTTGGGGAAGAAGCAGTTTAGTGTCGCTCCTTTTGCAGCTGGCCTTTTGTCAGTGTATTTTAAATGAGACAGTTGTGAGGAATGAATTAGTCAATCAGTTTGTATAGCTGGCTCCTGCAGGAAAAAAATGTCCACTGAAAAATATTTTCCTATAAACCAGTGTTTGTCAGTTTGCAGTCTGTTGGAAAAGTTAGGAAAAAAATTCTTAAAATTAACTGGGAGAAAAATTGGTGATTTTGGATATATCAAAGTGACAGAACACCTTAGGTCTATTAATATCGCCACTGTTATCACAATTGCATCCATTTTGAAGTTTGCAGTTTAACAAAGGATAAACATTTGCAGCTAGATATGAGTGGCTGTCCAGCATCTGGGAAAAAAATCTAATCTGGGGAGAAATCATAGAATTATACAGTGGTTTGGGTTGGAAGGGACCTTAAAAATCATCTAGTTCCAACCCCCTGCCATTGGAAGGGGCACCTTCCACTAGACCAGGTAGTTCAAAGCCTATCCAACCTGGCCCTGAACACTGCCAGGGATGGGGCAGCCACAGCTTCTCTGGACAACCTGTTCCATTGCCTCAGCACCCTCACAGTAAAGATTTTTTTCTGATTAAAAAAATAACTATTTTCTGATTAAAAAATTTGCTATCCAGGGTAGTCAGCTTGCTGTGCACCCTCCTTGCTGCCCTAAGAGAGGGCACTGCAGCCAAGGCTGCCCTTGAGCTTCACATTCCCCTCCTTGTTGGTGAGAACAATGGCCAGCATAGCACCTCTTCTTGTTGGCTCCTTTATCACTTGGAAAAGGAAGTTATGATCAATTCATTCCATTATGGATTGCTTATGCCCTGCTGTTTTGTCCCACTAACAGATACCAGCGTGGTTTAAGTCCCCCATGAGGACTAAGGTTTGAGAACCCCCTATCTGTCTATAGATGGCCTCATCTGCTTGGTCTTCCTGATCAGGCAGCCTGCAGCAGACCCCCACTGTAATGTCCCTTGTCTCTGCCCTCCCTTTAATCCTGATTGATAAGCTCATGGTCAGCTTCTTATCCATCCCCAGGTGGAGCTCTATGCACTGTAGCTGGTCACTGATGTAGAGGGTGACACCCACTCCTCATCTCATCTTGCCTGTCCTTCCTAAACAGGCTGTGTCCTTCCATTCCAGTATGCCAGTCATAGTAGCCATCCCACCATGCCTCTGTGATGCCAGTAAAATCATAGCCCTGCAGGCATAGAATCATAGAATAGTTAGGGTTGGAAAGGACCTTAAGATCATCTAGTTCCAACCCCCAATGCATGCACACGTCTAACTCCTTTTGTTTATTTCCTTTGCTACTTGTGTTTTGCATAGAGGTATTTAAGTTGAGCTTCCGATGAGGGCAACTTGCTGTCTGGAGTGGCTGGAATTCATTTAGCTCTTCAGGTGCTCTCCTGCTGAACTTCAGTCCCTCTTCAGGCTGTGGTCATCTCTTGCTGGCACTGGCATCAAATTGGTAGGAATGGGATAGATAGAGGTTCTCCTTGCCAAGCAACTGAAGTTTAAAGCTCTCTTCACCAGCTTGGCAAGCAATTTTTCTTCCTGTCCAGTTGAGACTTCAAGTGTAAACAGTCAACTAAGTTTTAATGCAAAAGACAAAAGTACCTCCTCATATATTGCAAATATGAAATTAAAATACTGTTTGGATGCTCTGGGAGAAGTTTATAAAATGTATAGAGAGGATGGCTATCTTCTTTTTTTTTTCCTCTACCAAGAGTCCTTTTCCACTTGAAAGAGCTGACTGGAAAGTTGTCTTGTATTACATGAGGATTCACAAACACCTTCAACAAAGCAAAATAACTGAGCTAACAGAGATCAAAGAGAAGTAAATGTATCAAGACAGGCACAGGGCAGTGCTCTTGTTCTCTTCTAGTCTGTATTGATTTCCCTTTACATTCCGGGCAACTTGGAGAGTTTTTTCCTGGATTTCCATAGAACACATTTTACAGAAACTAAATTCAGATTGTGATGATTTTAGATCTGGAAATGTGTTGTGAAAATGCATTGGGAAAATGTGTTGTGTTGGCAAGTAAAGAGATATTTTAGGATTCTTAAGAGGACACTAATGCATGGATTAAGTAATGTTATATCAGCATCATTAACTTTTTGAACCAAACTTGAAAGGGCATTAAACTTCTAAGATTAGTTGCACAAGATTTATTGTCTGTGAAGCAGAAAAGCAGCTGAGACAGAAACAAAGAATAGGAATCAAAATACACTTGTATCAGGTCCCCTCATTTCTTTACAACTAGACAAGTATCTTCCTAAACAAATGAAATTTGAGTTAGCCATTTCATTTTAAGTTAGAGGAAGAACTGTATTCTCATATTCCACAAAATCTGTTCAACTCCCAACTGCAGAATTTCTTTCCTTGCTATCCAGTTAAAATACCAACTAAACACTTAACCTTGTTAACCTTTAATCAGGAAAATGAATGCTTCTTTCATAGAATTATAGAATAGTTAGGGTTGGAAAGGACCTTAAGATCATCTATTCCCCCCCTGCCATGGGCAGGGACACCTCACACTAAACCATGTCACTCAAGGCTCTGTCCAACCTGGCCTTGAACACTGCGAGGGATGGAGCATTCACAACTTCCCTGGGAAACCCATTTCCGTGCCTCACCACCCTAACAGTAAATAATTTCTTCCTTATATCAATCTAAACTTCCCCTGCTTAAGTTTGAACCCATTACCCCTTGTCCTGTCACTACAGTCCCTGATGAAGAGTCCCTCCCCAGCATCCTTGTAGGCCCCTTCAGATACTGGAAGGCTGCTATGAGATCTCCACGCAGCCTTCTCTTCTCCAAGCTGAACAGCTCCAACTTTCTCAGCCTATCCTCAAACTCTTCTTTCAAAATCTTATTCAAATCTCACACTGTAGCATAACAACAGTCATTCTTCTTGTTTATGAGGACTTTAACATCACATCCAGGTGCTCTGCTAATGTAACGACTATGCTTACTGGCTGATTATTTGCATTATTTTTTACATAATTTATGTGGTAGTAGGGATGACTGAAATAGCTTGCCTAATATTTTAATAAATGTTGTCACCTATTTGAGGTAAGTACCTAGTGTTTTCCATCACTTTACTATGCTGTATTTATTTTGCGGTGTGTACGTTAAGCTTCCTTTGCTAACAGATCCTGACAGGATTTTTGTTTGTTTGTTAGCTGTTGGTTTTTTTTTTTCTTTTTTCATTCTGTGAACAGTGTATGACTAAAATCAGATGAACTATTGCCAAGATTCTGCAGGTCACGTGTACCTAGCATATGCAACTGTCTGGTTGGTGTTCATTTCACCTTTTTTCATGGCAAATGTCACTGGGCTAGTATGAAGTATGTTTGTAGGCCCTTTTTGTAATAGTAGTGGGAAATAAGCACCTCCAGAATGCAGAGGAGTAAAACCTGTGGGATAAATCAAAGTCTCGTTCAGAGAGGGACTGGGTATTGGACTTAGCCCAGACACCTGCCTTGCAGATGGCTGTATATGTTTGGCTGAAAGTGTTTGATGTATAGAAGGAGGTACATGGTGATAACAATTTAGAGACTGGCTCTTGGGAATAGGCCAAAGCTATGTCTCAGTTTTATGACTCTAAACAGTAATTTTCCAGTAAGTTGTACCCAACCCATCAGTGCATCAGTGTCACAGAAGCTTCAAGCCTCTTCTCAATCTCACTATCCATACCCTGTCACAGAAAGTTTTAGCTCTGGTGCTATGACTTAAAGGACCTGGGAATGATTTGCACCAACACAGCACAGTAGTGGATATGGAGAAAATGCACTAAATCATAGTTGGATTTTCTCTGATAGAAATAATCTATAGACAGAAAAATCTATTTAAGACATGCCTGGCAAATCCAAGCATGTATCCAGGCATATATTTCTCTTCTGCAAATAAATGTCACAGCTGTCAATTATAATTTTGCACTGAAAAAGTGGTCTTCAGGATGTTTGGAGCATTCTTAGAGATCAGTTTTTGCCATGTGGTATTCTGAGCATGTAAATGAGGGAAGAACTGAAGAGAAGTAATACCTTTAATCAGGTCAATAAAATAACAAGCTTTGGGATATAGGAACTATCTTTCAGGTATGGTTTTTGCCTTGTCTTTTAGAAGGAGTGTGGCATGTTATTTTCTGAAATTTTCTTTTGAGAGATAGTTGTTTCTTTGCCATTATTATTTCTAGGTTTTTCAGTGGAGGAACAAACAGGAAGCAGCCGGCAGATCATATTGTTAACAGCCTTAATAAGCTTGGGGTTTAATTTTTTAAAAAAGTGTTCCTCTTTTAAATTATTTTTTTATTTTAGCATTTTATACTAAAGTCCTCCACTCATATCCAATCTCCTGAAACATTCATTATAGATCCTGTGTTCCATGACACCTTCTTGCTCCTTAAAATTGAAAATGCATTAATCTCAAGTGTTGCTCAAAGCTACAAAAAATGTCTGCCAAAAAAAATTTACCAGTTAAATAATTAACTCTTGATTTGCATTATCTAAATAGCTGTGTAGAATAGCATCCATTAATAATGAAATATTCACTGAAATGTATAAATACACCTTGGTATTTTGTGTGTCAGTTTTCTTCTGATACCAAAAGTACCTCTGGAATCTGGCGAGAGATTTTGCATTTTAAGGTAGTTTCTTTGTCTGATTTATATTTACCATTTCTGTCTCTGAAAAGGGCAGCACTATTCCCATTCCCCATGTTGTTAATGATCACAGAAGAAAATTTCTTTTTGTTATCTCTGACTAATGCTATTTTACAGGTTTCAAAGATCCTCTACATTGTGTCATTTTGGTGCATGGAGAATCTGGGGTTTCTACATTACCAAACTTGGCTTCCATGTAGCCAGGCATTCAAGACTGAAAAGTGTGCCACGTCACTTGATAAAGAAGAGATAATGAAGTCTAATCAGCTTTTGCAATAAATGGCAAATGTCCCAGTGGCTGGCCCAATTTGTATTTAGTGCTGTCATATTTTTTCATGAGCTCAGTTTGCAAAAGCATCATGCAGCTTGTTTCTAATCCTGCTTTGTGTGCTGTGTTCTTATGAGCCAAGCACAGCCCTCTAGGAACCACGGCTCAGCCTTAGCTGTCCTTTTCAGGATTTTCACTTCAGTTATTCCTTGATAAAAAAAACTTCATATCCACTCTTCTGCACTTTTGTATTCCTCCTTGGCTACTGAAACTTGATTTGATCTTTGCCATTCAAGGACTTCTTTTGCCAATAAGTGACTTGTTCTTTCAAGAATATTAAAAAAAATCAGAACAACATTTGGCTGTATAAATAAAAAGAAACTCTTTATAAGAAAGATCATGGGATTTTTCAGACCATCTGGAAAAAATTGCAAATTTTCCTCGCCCATGTTTGATCTCTAATGAAATACCTTTTATTTATTTAGGTAAGATACCTATGTCTGGAGTTATTGCTGTTGGAAGAATTTGATGCCAGTGGTGATGGCCCAGGAAGCAGTGTGCCTTGCACGAAGCCTGTTGCTGTGCAGCTCATCAGTGTGTGTGGAAAGAGCTTTGTCACAAGTACACCAAGTCCCTGCAATCTCCCTAGCGCTACTGACAGCAACTTCAGCTTGCTGGCTGTGTCGTCTCTACTGGTTGAGAGGGGTTTCCCAACCTCTTTAGTGCTGTCAGGTCCACCACCTTCACACTTGTTGCTTGTGGAATCAAATGCAGTGTCGGAGCCCTTGTGACCATTGCCGTGGTCAGGGTGATCAATGCAGAGTCCCAGCACCCTTCAAATACAGATAAACTGCTATGTCCCACTTTTTAATCTGTTCATTATGGGCTCCTTCATTTGGCTCTGTGACAGCCTTTAGATCCTGTACCCTATATAATTTTTATCCAAGAGACATTCCTCCCCAGTCTTCAACAGGGGAGCTACAACTCCTTTCAGTCCTCTTTCTGAGTCAATAGAAACCTCCTTGGAGACGTGCCATCCCTACCCTTCTGGCTTCTCTGCGGTATGCTCATCAAGCATCAGGCCCACATTTTCCCCATGCTTATAGCATGACTTGCAGCAGTGTGACACATTCATTGTTAGCAGCATAGAGTCCTGTCCTTCAAATCCATCCAAGTGGGCACTATGAGAAAAGACCAGAAGGATGGAACCTGAAGTTGTGAGACAGGCTTACCCAGCATGAGCTTTGCATTATGTAGTGGCAAAGTATTGCTGTTTGAAATGTTCTAGCTGTTATAACTTGGTCATGATTGGACAGCTGGGGAGGCCTCACCTAGAGCACTGTGTCCAGTTCTGAGCTCTCCAGTACAGGAAGGACATCCTCCTGGAGCAAGTCCAGCTAAGGGCTACTAGAATGATTAAGGGTCTGGAGCATCTCTCATGTGAGGAAAGGCTGAGGGAACTGGGCTTGTTCAGCCTTAGAGAAAAGAAGGCTCAGGGCAGATCGGATCAATGTATATAGGTATCTGAAGAGAGGGTGAAAAGAGGATGGGGCCAGAATCTTCTCGGTGGTGCCAGGTGGTAGGACAAGAAGCAATGGGCATAAACTAAACCAGGAAGTTCCACCTGAACATGAGGAAGAACTTTACTGTGGGGGTGACTGAGTACTCTTACTAATGAATGAAAAAGAATTATAATTGGCAGTAACATTATGGTCCCATAATACGAGTTTATACAAAAACTCAGTGTTTAAGAAAATGACTACACAAAGCTTTAATCTTTTACTATGGGTGCATATGTTTTTAATAGCAGGTATTAAATCATCAATATTAAATCATCAGTTCCTGGCATTAAATGTAAAAAAAAGTACTCAATCTGTCACTTACATGAAAATGTATATTTCTTTCAATCAATGATTTATTCATCCTTCCAGCCTTCTTATCTTGCTGTCATATTCCCTAAACATAAACCAACCTGTTTTATGGTCAGCATAACAAATTTAAGGCTCAGAGGTATCACCAGTGTTGACTTTAAAAATGTTGCTCATTGTCAACTGTACACTACCCTTAGCTTTTAGTTGGAAGCCTTTTGATAGCATTTTAGAAATTAGATTTTTCTTCTTCCTGTCATAAGCAGTTGGTCACCTGTTTCTTCATGGATCTCAGCAGCACTGGTACAAATCCAAGGTGAATATATCCTCTTTCACACATCTCTCTTCTGCGTTTCCTAACTGACCAGACAAGTGATAGAAGCATGGAGGAGGAAGGGAATGTACATTCCTCTCTCTGTATGTCACAGGAATTTGAAAGCCAAGCAGAAGACAGCAAACAGAAATTTTCATTACTTACAGTGGCCTTGGTTAGACAGGATGGCTAAGGTTCTCTGCCTTGCTCTTGGCACTCAGTCTGAGGAATTATATCTCTCCCATCTCGAGAGGCTGGTTGAGCACTTGGATGAAGTTGCAGAGACTCCTCTTAGTTGCCCACTCTGCAGGAAGGCAGAAACATTGTAGTCTGCTCACCTACCTTCACTGCTCCCCCAGAGCAAGAATGCAGATCTTCTGCTTAAACCATTCTCTTCCACCTGCCCCCGTCTCATGAAAATATATTTGAAAACGTGTTGATTTTGACCAGGTGCTGACATCTTTCTCTCACAGAAACATCTTATCTCTTGACTTCAGTAGTATCTCTTGTGGAACAAGGTGCTACTCAGTTAAGACAACTGTATCCCATGTTAATCAAAGTTACTATCCTGAGAGACCTTTGAAAACCTTAGGAAAAATAGTGACTGATTTTTGCATAATTGGAAAGGATCTATTTCTTCTTTTGAATCAAGCAGGGCGTTTCATTAGTCATTTCCTTCCTGACATTCTTTGTCTATGTCTGGACTTACAGATTATAAGGGAATTTGAAGGGCCTATATCCAAGTGCACATACTAGACCAAGCCTGACTTAGTGTCAAGGCTAGACCTTGGGTGAGTAGCAGGCGCTGTGCTGTCCTATGTCAGAGAACAGAAGCCTCAGTCCCAAGGACACATAGAATATCCACATTAGCTGGTTCTGTATGACCCACAAACTGGCTAGGCATCTGGATAAATGTACTGACCTATTTTAGTATAAAACATGATAAGTGTCCTTACAGGTAGCAGACAAGACTTGTAAAATTACCTAATTACAGGAACTCTTTTGGCATTCAAATTTTGATAAGGGCATTTTTCAGGACTCAGCTCTAACATTAGGTACATTCAGTGCTTTATTGCCTTGGATACAGGAGGATTCTTCATTTGGATAAATGGTCTTTCATGTGTGGTGAATGTATGCAGTACATAATTTACTGTGGCAGAAGTATTTTAATTAAATTCTGGTTTCCTTTAGATGCCTACAGACCTCAGGTCTCTTAGCAGTAAACAGCCAATATGACCTTAAAGCAAAAGGATCAACTTGCTTTCTCTTAACTTTCTAGGTATTCTTAATGGTATTTACTGTTTAATTTTTCAAAACATAAATAATCTGATATTGTTAGCTAGACATATAATAGGGTATGTGATAATGACTAGTGTCTATTTAATAATAAATCAGAGTATAGATACTCAATATTTAATAAAAGTTGCACACTTTTAACAAAACATTGTAGGTTTGCAAATGCGAGTAAATAATGTGGCAACACTGACTTCAGTGTCTCCAGGAATTTACCCCAGATATCCCTCAGGTCTATTTTATTGTATTGTTGAGTAAACATGGATTAAATATTTTTGTGAATAAACAAGAGTAAAGTATAGGCCTGAGGCGTTGAGTCACTAACTTTCAACAAAATAAGACTTCTCTGGAAAGCTTTAGCTAATCCTGAGTAAAGGAGGAATACAGAAATATCAGTATTTATTTTTAAAGAGAACATTCTAGGGTAAAATGTTTGTATCACTAGGTTGTATTTTGTAAGTTTATTTTATTTTATTCTGTTTTTAATAACATGAGTGTTTGTTTGAACAACGTTTCAAGTTTTCATTAAAATACTTCTGACTTTTCATACTTTTTTATCCAGATTATAGAGAAGATAATGACAATTAAACAAAATCACTTAATAGCTGATAGGCGCTTTTAATGCTAATTACTAAAATGAAGTTCTATTAAAAAGAAAAGCTTGTAAGCACTAGGAAGAAAACTCCACAGTGATTTTCATTAAGAAAACCAGTTCATCCTTTTAAAGATTATTCTTTTAGAGTCTCCATCCAAGACGACTGTTTAATCATTATGGCTTCAAGTGACTGTTTCAGTATGTGTAATATAAAATACTGAAACAAGACTTTTGTCAATTTAATGCAGTTATTTTTATCTTACTGCTTTCACTCATAAAGACTTAAGGTTTTATTGAAACTATGTTTGATGGAAAGCCCCAGTTTGCAGAGAAAAGGAATCTTCCCTCTCCCCTGCTTCTCTTCATCTCTCCCCTCCATCTCCCCTCCTCTTCTTGCCTTTGCCTACTTTTCCTTTCCTTTTTTAAGGCCTGCCTCTAGCTATCAAGGTTATAGAGCAGCACTTGAAATCTGCGACCAGAGAACACATCAAAAGTCTCTGAACAACCCCAAACAGAAAACAAATGCAGTGTCCACATGCATTTTATTTTTCATGAGTGTTAAACAGGAGCCCTGCTTATTAATATTTAAGGGGGACCTCTTCTTGCATCCCATACTACCTTCCTTCTCTTTAAATGTCCATTCCAATATAGAATGTTCAATTTTTAACTGTTCAAAACAGTATCTCCCTCACTTCTCTACTATTGTGTCCTACTGCATGTTGTGCCATCTCATGTCACATACACAGAAAACCAGGACGTTTCTTGTTCATTGCTTAGACAAAGGCTGTGAATTAAGGCTCATAAAAAGCATCCCATCTTCTGCACTTTTCACCCAAGTAGAAAATTAGAGAAAAGACAAGAAAATGTGAGAAACATGTTGATTGCCTAGTCTTCTGCTGAGAGTTGCTCACATATTATAGAGATTAGTGTGGTTAGGAGAAGTTTGATAAAGAAGTTAGTTTCCTAGTTTTTGTGCTGAGGCCTCTGTACTATTCCTCACACTGGGCTCTCCAGTGTGCATGAGACTGACCACTGATGGGGCTGCACAGAACCTGAGGGAAAAAAACCCACTCAATGCTTGGCTGTGAATCTGAGCTAGTTCCTCCAGAAATATGCCGTTCTTGGCTGGGAAAGTCTCTGGCTCTTTTGCCCTTTCCCAGAGCCAACACCTGACAACAGCTCCTGTAATGCACACTGTGGCATCAAAAACCTGAATACTTCACTGTCTGCTAGCCAGTGTGCATGTCTTCAGCTTGGAGATTTCAACGGAGGTGAACAGAAAGCAGCTGTGCAGTGGGAACTGTTTGGAGGCAAAGCTCACAGCCAGCATCTTGGCTGATTGTCTGTGCTGGTGAGGGCCTAGAGTGGTTGCCCACACTTCCCACAGTTCAGGGACCATACATATGTCAGAAACAGGGGGCAACTGTGGAAGCCCAAGGAAAAGCACACATAAAACTGAGTTGGAAGAGGCTTTAGAGGTCAGTAAAAAGAATGAAGAATTTTGAAAAAAAATAAAAAATTGTCTAGCAATGGAATTATTTTGTGGAGCTCAAAGGCCCTTGCTTAAGGGCTTAAGTTGCTGTCCACTGGCCTCTATGTTTTAGGAGAAGTTAACCCTTTCTCATGCTAAGAGCATTTGCTTGTTCAGAATTGCAGAATTCATGAAAATATGACACAGAATCAGGCATCTATGCTCACATGTGAACAAACTGCAGGGTCTTTTTTCAAAGTTAGCTTCAAAGTTAGCTTCAAAGTTCAAGTAAGGATATAAGGCATTTGAGTAAATGACAAAGTAATACTTTTGTCTTCAAAGGTGGATGACAATTTCTCTTCTATTTAGGCTTTTTTGCTGCAGCATAAGCATTTTGATGGCTTTCAAGAATTTTATCTGGGGATCAGTTTCATTTCTGGTACAGAGAAGAACTTGCTTTGTCCTTGCTAGGCAGAGACTATGAATGTGGATTTGTGTCATTTAAGCAGTCCATTTCTTTATCCCTTTATAGATCATTGAGATATGATGATGAAAGTTGAAAACAGTCAGAGCTGATCTTCTAAAATGGATTCCAGTAGACTCAGATTTCTTGCTGACCGTCTTTACCAACTCATTTTTAAAGACTACATGTAGAAGAGCGAACTTAGAGAAACAAAGGAATAAGCTAAGATCCATGCCAGTTTAACTATACTTAATCTCAATGATTTGACACTTATCTTGAGGAAAAAATGAATCTGCCGAATTACAAGTGCTTCATCTATGTTCAGAACTTGAAAACGTTTTACAACCTCTTTTTAAACTGTTTTTCAAAATAATGCTTCCACTCTCTTTAAATAGGAAAAAACCTTGGCGAAACAGTAGGGAAAACCTCTAACACTGACATCTTGAAATGACATTAAACAATTTCAGTGAACGCTGGGGACATTACACTCTTGGGCCATTTTTATGGGATTACAAGTGAAACTTTTGCATCATAGCCAACTACCAGCCAGTTGTATAATCACATGGGTGATTTATCAAAATATTGAACCAAAATCTTTCCAAACTACCCCAAGTTTTTTGGTGGTATTGTTTTAACATTTCTGTAAGAGAAACAACATTTGATCACACCGTGATGTGTAAAGGTAGTCCCTTTTGCCCGGTGTGCTTTGAAATGGTCAAACCAGAAGTGTACTTTGCAATTATAAGACATACTGAGGAGATCTGTAACTGGCAATTGTTTTAAGAAAGAGCTCTCTATAGAGTTCTAGTTTGTTTTTTAGAAAACAAATCCTTATATTTAGCAACTTTGCCATGCAGAAGTTTGCTATTTGAAATTCAAAAGAGATATCCATAAATTTTGTCATATTTACTACCTCGTTGGACTTAATTTACTGTTACTTGTAATTTTAATAGCAGGATTCTGCACTGAGTAGAGCAACACAAGAAGTGCTATGATATTTGAATTTATTTAAAATATTTAAAATAAAATTTAAAAGGGAGAAGTTTTTTTGAAAAGCATTTGAAAACACTATGTACTCAAGAGCAAGAACTAGCACTAGTTTTTCTTCATCAGTTAAAACATTTCTCAAAATGGGAAGTAGAAATAATACACTCTGCTTAGGTGATCAATTGTAAATATGCAGGACAAATAGATACCAGCCAATCAGTGTTTCATTTATCCAAGGTATTTGGTAAATACTTATGAACAACAAATATGTACACAGAAGTCAAGGTCTTTTTATGACTGGCATGTGAACAGAAGGGAAAGTTTGTCAATATGTTCGTAATTGAACCTATTGTATTCTATAATTGCTTGTTCTATGGTTTCCTGTAAACTGTGGTCAACGCACAATTTGCTGAAAATACTGCTGACAGTTGGATCTTGGAAGAATACGTCACTCAGCCTAATAAAGAATAAAATAGCCTTTTCTTCTATTGGTGTGTAGAACAAAAAAGAAACTAGAAAGATTAGAAGAAAATAAACATGAAAATCCAAACCCTAAGCAACAACTTTTTGCTATATTACTGCATAGGGAAAAGCATTAAAAAGAAACACAAGAACCCAAGCTTATGAACAATTTTATGAACACAAATATTATAAACTATTTAAAAAACTGAAGGCAAGTTTCAGAGAAAGTCCAAAAAAACTTTTGACAACACATAAGGTAAAACAGAGCAGACACCTCAGTGAGTGTGTCCTTCCATTAAGCCTATGTATACACATAGTTCTAAATGCATAAATACATTATTCATGTGTATTTTATGGGGAAACATGGCATGACTATATTCCTTCAGTAACTCCCAATCTCCTTCAGTTTTTTGTAATGAGCCCAGGAAATATTCAGTACATTATAAACATCCTCAGAGTTAGATTGCAATGAAATTATTGAATCCAGGAGGAACCCCATGATATTTTCCCAGAGAAACTGCAGATTGTCTGTAAGCACTTGTAAATTTAACAGCTATGTTCCCTAATTCACAGTTAAGCAACACACCATTAGTTTCCTTTTATCAATTACATCAAAGACCATATAAGTAGCTTTATCTAGTGAAGAACTGAATTTTTTAGTGCATTTAGCGCAAGATGGTGTTGTGCAAAACAGCAGACAGCCCCACGGCTTCAGTGAACGTGGTAAATAGACTTAGGCAGTATTCAGTTAAAATTTCAGACAGTTTGCCACCCTCTGCCAGTTCATCTCATCTTCTTTGTCCTAATAATCCCTGTTGCATTGTGCAGTATTAACAACATTCCACACAAATTGAAGTGTCAACTCTGAGTCCATAAATGAAGGAAGAAATGTTTTCTTCATTTGTTCTTATAAATATGTGCCTTGCAGACATAATTAGGGGAATAGAACATGTCCTGATAAATATTCTGTAGTGGTCATAAGCATTATGATAAAATACATTTGTTATCAAGAGGTGAGAACTGAACAATATTATCTCTATAAATATGAATGTGCTTCTTGCTTGCTATATTTAGAACAGTCTCTAAATAATTTGACTTTCCAGTTTTCCTACTATGAAACTAGCAGGGAGAATATTCATCTACTATGAAATGAAATTTTACTATGAAGTGTTAATTTTCTTATGGTTTGAAAACTGCCATTTATCACCAGCTTTCTGATACTGTAGTTTGAAAAGATTAAGACATCAATACATGTGGGTTTTTTTTGCACATTCTTTTCATGTCTAATCACTTTTCACTCTAGCTGCTGACTTATGTTGGAAAACTAAATACCTTTTTCAAATAAAAGAAGTGGGCTTACAGTAATCCATAGATAAGCGCATTGCAGCAGTAGCCCATACCTCTTAGATATAAAGCAACCAAGGGTTTTAATGCTTTGGAAGGAGGCAAAAGCTGTACTGGCCCTGTACTAAGTTTAAGAACTTTATCCATATTCTGAAGAGAAGACAGGGAGGTATAAAGCAGAGGCTTATAGATAGACAGGTCTTCCATGAGACTGGAACGGAACAGGAGGACTGTCCAACTGAAAAACAAAGATATTGTTAGTAAAAAGCAATAAAGACAACTGGGATTGCAGACTGAATGCATTAGTAAGCACAGTGTCTTAAATGCAAACATTTAGAAGAAAGCAGAGTTAGATTTTTTCTTACTTTTGATGTTTGTCAGAAAGTATCTAGGCCTGAAGTATTTCAAAAGAGCAAACCTGAAAAAATGATTTACACAAAAAATAACACCAACCCCTAAATACCTAGTGGTTTGGTGGCTATGGCACTCAGTGTGTGTGTAGGAGTCAGATTTAATTTACTGCGTCACTGGGTACTTTCTTATGACAGAGAACAGCTCTAACACAGGAAGCTCAGAAAAGTACGTCTCCGATATTGTGGTCAGTAGGGCACTGGTCTACTCACTTCAGTAAAAAAATGTACTAACCAAGGTCAGCAATTGTCTTGCCTACTTTCAGACAACTGGAACTTGAGAATGAAGTACAGAATAATCATTTATGTAGCTGCTTTACTAAACAGACAAAAATGTTTTCTGATAACTCTCTTGGGTGAATCATCTCTTGAACACACCTATCTGTCTCTACTGGCTATAGAAGTCAGGACATATCCTTTGCAGTGGGTTATATGCTTTGACAAAGGAATCAGTGCTGAAGCTCACATCTGTTCATCATGCCAGGGTACAGGAACAGATTAGCAATCATGTCAAACCTTAATATCCATTCAGCTAATTTTTGAATGCCATAGAGCTTTGCTTATTCTCAGGAAAAGCAGAGATGAAGTTGCTTGCCACTGTCAGGGTCTTCTGCAAACAGCTCTTATAGACTGCATTTGAATGTGGAACAAAAGCATTTTTTTATCTCCAAAATTCTTCTTTTTTTGTTTACACCATTAAATATTCATGAAACTTGAAATGCAGCATAAAGGGAGGGACACAGCACAACATCTAATGACTGGACAGTTTACACAATACAAAATTTTGTAGACAGAGGGCTGTCAGCTGCCATGATAGAGTTTGGCCCAAAATTTCTGTTCACTTATAATATCATTAATTTAATTTTTGTGAACTTTTCAAGCACAAGGTATTTCTTGAAGTTTAATAATATAATCAAATTTATGGGATTTTCTCTATCTGTGTGCTATATATGACACAATTCAGTATTCGATCACAGCAGTATCCTTAAGTGAGTGCAAAGTTTAGGTGAAGCTGTACAACTCTTCACTCAAAACTTTCTCAAATCAGTTAGTACCTTCCTCAGAAATAAATATACTGGGGTCTAGAGCTGGCTGAATAATAAAAAAAGATATTAATGGGTAATTATTCTATAAGGAATGGCCAAATTTACAACAGATTTATTTTCAATAGATTATTTCACCATTTTCACTGGGGACTGCTGTGAACAGTCAGGCTGTTTTCGAAGCAGTCAGGGTGTCTTCAGTAAGAAATGCACATCTCAATGCTATTAAATGAAATTAAGTATTTCTTCAATATTATTCATGGTTCACTGTAGCCAAAGAAATACCTTATGCTCTGCAGCAGTTTTTATAGTGATATAAAATATGTCAGATACCTTTAAAACTATCAGTGTTGTCTTGGGATTTGTCTGCAGTTAAATACCTTTTCTGCATCACCATTTCTGTATCATTTCAATATCTATTTTAAAGCACCTGCATGATGGCAGTTAATACACTGGCCTCATGAATAAATAGTTTATTTTCAGACTATTCTCTTATTAAAAACCTATGAGATCTGAGGGGTTTATTGTATTTCAGCTGTGTACAGTATATTTTATTATTATTTACTTATATCTTTTAGCATCTTATACTAGGAAGAATACTGCGGTGATGGATAATAGATTTCAGCTGATAAAATATACAGTTTGCTTTTCAAGAGCAGGCAAGTGATCTGAAAGGTGGGTGGCAGGGCTTGCCTGAACTGCAAAAAGCCACATCATGCCTGAAATGAGCTCTTGAAGAAATCTGGGGAAAGGTGTGGTAACAGTTGCAAAAAAAAGCTAGAAACCACATAGATTTTTCTGAAAATTAGTTTGATTCATTCTACCAATGTAGAATGGTTCCTTGAACTGCAGTCAGTGGCCCTGCACACAAAAAAAGCTGCCTGTCTGGCAGTCTTATCAAGTACAGGTATCCTAGCTGAAGCTTTCTTTGGATTATATGATTAAAACACATGTATTGAAGAAGAGCAACATCAAAACTAAAGGCCAAACTAGTCAGTGTTACAAAGACTTTTCCTTTAAAACTGCAGAGGAAAGATTACACTTCAAATTTATTGTTACAATTTTAAAGGCAATTAGAGCCATTACGTAGTCTTTCCCAACCTGCAGAAGAATAAATGGGCTTTTACTGTGATACTATGACTGCACAGATTTTTTAACCTGATATCTATAGGGAAAAAGAACTTCAAAATATTAAGTGCAAAAAAACCCGACATGTCAACCAAGAGGAAACAATGTTACCGTAAGTTGGAAAGAGTTTATGTCAAAGAAAAAGAAACCCCTCACACCTAAGTCCCTGTTCCTTGTTTTTTTAATTGTCTTTCATTTCCAGTTTCATAAACATAGTCTTTGTCTAAGTGAGAGCATTGGCTTAATTTCTCTAATTGACTGTATTTTGATTTCTATCCTTGGATGTTGCCACAGAGCAGTTTTTATTCAGTCCTTTTTGGTGCCTTATTTTAGTTAGAAGTTCCTACATTTCCAATGCGCTTAAAAAAGTAATTACTTACTTCTTTTCCATCTTTGAAAAGGCCAAGGTAGTAAAATATCCCAGACCACTGGTGCTTCCTTATTTGCCCTTTATCTTCCATAACTGGCGTCATTTTCTGAACTTTGACAGAATAAAATATAAATGTGTATATACACCTTTCCTTCTCACCAAACAAAGAAATACCTGATCTGTTTACAATGAATGGAAGATGGATGATTTCTACAGGTAGCATCTTAAAATAGTTGCTTGGCAATATACATATATATATATATATATACGTTTTCTTTCTTTCTTCTTTTTCCCCCCTGAAGCATATTTGCTGTCTCACTGCACTTATCAGGACTGTGATTCAGCAGAAGTTCTTCCGAGTACTATGGCAAAGCCCTCATACCATATAACCAAGTAATTAATACCTCTTCTGTGGGCTGAGGGAAAAATCAGATAAGAGCCTCCAGCTAGTATCTTACAAATTTGTTCTTTGTCTTCTGCATCCAGGGCAAACTGAGATTTAACTCCACCTCCTAAAATCCTAGGGCTCAGGAGCTGGGGCAGTCTCCTGTATCGAGAAACTTGGTCCATGTCCTTAAGAAGAAGAGCAGGTCTCCTGTGAAAAATTAGCTCCACTATGTTTTGAGCACAAAGTTACTTTGCTTTTGTGAGTGCTACCTGGGACCCATCTCTTTCTGCATCTTTATCTTTTTTTTAAGCTAACCTTTTTAAAACCTGTAATGAAACTTCAGAGACCATATGTTGACTACTAACATACCAGTTCAGGATTATTTTGATTAGTTAAAAGTATTGTCTTTCCTCCAAGTTTTGCTTTGTATTTACCATGATTTTGAAATTATGGTTGTTGCTATTTGCCAAAACTAACTGGGGAGGCGAAAGTATAAGAAAAAGGAACTGAATCAAATGCATCTTGAAGTGGATTTTTACTGGCCCATGAGATGCCTTGTATCACACAGTATCACAGTATCACAGTATGTTAGAGATTGGAAGGGACTTCAAAAGATCATCTAGTCCAATCCCCCTGCCAGAGCAGGAACACCTGGATAAGGTCACACAGGAATGTGTCCAGGCAGGTTTTGAATGTCTCCAGAGAAGGAGACTCCACAACCCCCCTGGGCAGCCTGTTCCAGTGTTCCGTCACCCTCACTGAGAAGAAGTTTCTTCTCAAGTTTAAGTGGAACCTCTTGTGTTCCAGTTTGTACCCATTACCCCTTGTCCTATCATTGTTTCTTGTGATCATTAGGATAACGAGCGGGCAGCAAAGGAGAACATTTGGGTGTCATCAGTTCATCGGTGATCAGCATGGTTCAATTTATAGAATCATAGAATCATAGAATAGTTAGGGTTGGAAAGGACCTTAAGATCATCAAGTTCCAACCCACCTGCCATGGGCAGGGATACCTCACACTAAATCATGTCACCCAAAACTCTGTCCAGCCTGGCCTTGAACACCACCAGGGATGGAGCATTCACAACTTCCTTGGGCAACCCATTCCAGTGCCTCACCACCCTAACAGTAAACAATTTCTTCCTTATATCCAGTCTAAACTTCCCCTGTTTAAGTTTGAACCTGTTACCCCTTGTCCTGTCACTGCAGTCCCTAATGAAGAGTCCCTCCCCAGCATCCTTATAAGCCCCCTTCAGATATACAGTGAAGGCTAACTTATTTCTCCTATATCTCATTCTGAATACAATCTATAATCACTCCAGGGAAAATATGGATAGAAAAGATCCAGAAGAACTTCAGAGTACAGCTTGTGGGCGTGCTTCATTGAGGGCTTGGGTATTTTAAACTTTATTTATGATGCCAGTCAGTGAAAGAAAGAAATATCACTGTGAGTGGTGTCATGCGTAGAAAGCCATTATGGTTCTCTTCTGTAAACCTAGTTCTTGCTCTTACCTGTAGAATTTATGAACAAAAAGGGAGACTCAGAAGCCTCGGAGTATCCCTTCAGGTAATGGAAACAAGGTAGCATGGTTATGTGATTTTTAAAGAGTAAGCAGCAAGTTAAGACAGAATAACTAATCCACAGAGCAGAACAGAGGCCTATGTTTGGTATTTTAGCCATTCACTGAAGAACTGTGTCAAACAACATATATTAAAAAACCAAAATGAACCAGAGCTTATTTACAGCTGTTTTACAGAAGAGTGCAAGTTGTAGCTTAGCTTAATTTGCTCCCTCCCTGGAGCATCAGTGAAATAAGACTCTATGAGTTTCACTGTGTCATCTAATGCCTCTGGATGCAGCTGGACACCTTTGCTGCCATGCTAATCATGCTTTCAAATAAACTGCTATTTAATCTGTGCTCCGAGAAGCTAAAGGGGGTAACTCTCAGAAAATATACCTTTTTGTCTGATTCATGACAAACTGGAGGGAGAGGGATCAAAGGATGGCAGAGGCATGAAAGTTTTAAACAGTGCCTGTGATATGCAAAGGAGTAAATAAGCATAAAGAACCACTCTTCCTTGCACCAGATTGCATTTTTGAAAACAGAATTTTGGCTTACATTGTCTGACTTCACTAGGTCTCTTTCCTATATGTGCTGGCAAAAGTGAGATGGATTTGGCTTTGCTTTATGCTTCTCAATTTCCCACAGAGCAGGAAATGTAGGTAGCCTGAACAGTGTGTTGCAACCTGGCTTAGTTTGCTCCCTTTCTAGGGCATTTCCTAGAGAAATTATGATTCTATGACTCAACGTATTTGTAGATTATGTGGTCAAATTACTCTCAGACTTACTGCATTAGCACCACACTGCCTCTTGCCTGGAAGCTATCTGTTCTTTTTATGAATATCTACAAAAATGGAAACATGCTGAGGGTTCACATACAAAACACATTTTAAAATTAAACTCTTGCTTTTATTTTTATTTTTATTTTTTGTGGAAATGTGTGCAGTCCTGATAAATCGTGGGGCAGGTGTCTTGGAGTAAATTCTTCTGACTTATTAAGCATGCACACACTATGGTGGAACTGTCATTATAATGCATATAATTTCAACAAAATTATATATCATCATAGTGAAGTGCTGAGGTTTTTTTGTTCTTTTTCTTCAGTAATTGGAATAATTCCCAGAGGTTTCAGTTGTCAACATTGTGTCTGGGATATCTCATATTATTTATGCTGAGGTTCATGAGGTGAAAATGAAAATCCTTTTACAAAAGTGGTGACAACACTTGCTGAGATAAAAGAAAGAGCTAACAGTATTGGCACTAAATGGATTGGATTGGCTGTCAAAATAGTACTACAGAGAAAGAGAAAGTCACTTAAATAAAATTGACTTCTTTTGAAGGTCAGACGGAAAAAAAAGAAAAGAAGTATATGGTGTTGATTTTCTAAAGAAAAATCACAAAATTTAGGAATGCTAAATCATAGCACTGGAAATTTGAATTTTTAAGAACTACTTTGCTCTTCTTTACTCACAGAGGTTTGTGAATGTACATGAACCTTGTTAGAAAATGTCTTACTAACTTTCGTATGAATTGCAGAATGAGAGACTACATGTGAAAACTGGTAGTCTTGAGCATTACTAAGAAGCACCTTAGTTTTGCAAAACTCTTGCATAAATATGCAAGCATGTCTATACATGTTCAGCCTGGTGCCCTTCATGTCAAAGGACTACTCAGGATAATGGTGTTGACCTCAGAAGTCAGCTCAGCAGAGGCATATATTGTGGTCATGGTTGGTCTGGAGTACAGCAGCCCAGGGGCATTTCATACAGCATACATACAATTTTAGAGAATTAAGCAGAATAATAATATAATTAGGACTCTTTATTTGACTAATCAATGTTTTTAAACTATTTTTAATTAATTAAGCTAGTGTAATGTTTTCTGTCAAAGCTGTTATGATTTCTAGCTTCATATTATGCTGAAGAAAATATTACTTTATGGTAACAGATATGTAGACATTTTCAGAGCACGTGTTATTATAATCTTCCCTAAAAGGTAGTAGCAGCTTTCAGAGAGCCTCAAATAAATCCCAAAATAAAAGAATCCAGACAAACAATGTGATAATCATTTATTTGTTATCTCTCTTGTAAAAATCATTCTCTTCAAGCAGTGCTAGAGATTTAAAACTGGAAAAATAAAATTATAAAAAATACCAATTTTCACAATTATGGAGGCAGTGACATATAGCAAAAACCCAGCGCATAAAAAAATCTGAGAAAAATTGGTGCATTCATTTCTTGTATGAAGTAACTGCAACTACTTTCCTCTCAGCTTTACTGGCCTAAAGAGCCATAAATTTTGCTGCTTCTCCTGATACAGTAAAAATATGAGTATTGCCTTAGGAACTAATTGGAGGCCTTGCGGGGTAAAGCCTGATGTAATCCTATTTTAACTCTCTCATCTACAGTTCAGATTGAGGAGGATTTAGAGAAAGAAGAATTGTAATAGAGAGGTTTTTTTCCTTTAAAGTACACTATTCAATAAGCCTGTATCACTGTCTCTTTTTATTTAGATGTTCAAGTCAGTAGCACTTGAGAAGAGTGTTTTATTAATCAGGACCTTGGTTTCTTGATAAAGCAGATTGTCATACATCAGGATGTGCAAAAATCCAAGGAATGGGCCATTTGCTTACATACAATTTAACTACTATAGGCTGTAACTTCAGCTGATGTAAATCAACATACATCTTGATTCCAGTGATTCCAGGTCAACCTACATCTGCTGGTTGCTTCCATTCCCCATTCATAGGTGTATATACATATGCTAAAGAACAAATTGATTGATTTACTATTTGAATAACACCTAGAGCTCCATAAAATTCAATCTTTCTCAACCTCTCATACTGTCCAAGAAGAAAATTAGCAGCATGATTAATTTTTAATGTTTTCAGTGTCAAATCTGCCTCTAACTTTAAAATAGACAGGAAGAACCCATCTCAGTGAATGGGCATATGCTGCTAATCTTAATTCTATTCCAGAAAAGATTTATAATGCTTAAGGTATTTAGTTTATATAGAAGAAACTAATGAAAGACTTCAGTAACTTCACTTATTAACTTCAATTACTCATTTAATAAATAATTATTAACTTCAGTAACTTACATTTTTGGGAAGCTTAGCAGGACCTCTCAGAAGATTAGACAGTTATAGCAGGGAAATTGGAAATATGTTTCAAAGCAAGAACCAGACATTTTCAGGTAAGACTCCAGGCAGACTGTCTCCATCAGGATTTTATTCCAGCTTACGCTGAAGCATCTTGTGGCTGCCTTGAAACACCGAAGGATCATTTGGGGGTGCCTCTCTTCCTACGATACATGTCTGATCTGCTGCCTTTGAGGATGATGTCAGTTTGCGACAGAGATTTTTTTCTGCTGGAGCAGAGAAACTATCTCACAGCAGTGTATACACACAGTTTACTTTCTCTACTGGAAGACATTAAAAATGAGAAACATGCACTGGGAGGTATGATTCACCCCAAAACAGAGAGAAGAATCTCTTCTGCGCTAGATTTCAGAGATCCCCAGCACACACTCCTACAGTAGGACACCAGCTTATTAGCTTTTCCTCTCTCTGCAGGCACAGCTGGACAGCATTTCAGCTCCAAAAAGCAGGTTGTACACGTTTGATGCTCTCTCTTTCTTTGTGAGGTTAGGCTTACACTGGAGAATTTCAACTGCATTTCTTCCTACACATCTCCTTCTTCTGTGTTTTTCACAGCTGGAAAAGGATTCTGCTTTATAAATAATTAAAGAGAAGGAGAAACTATTGTAGACCATAGATTTTAAGTACATAGGTGACTGAAGTCAGCTAGTCTGACTTCTCATCTGCACAAGCAAGGCAATTTTATCCACATTGCATACAGGTGTTCCTGGGGGCTGGAGTTCAGACTGATAAATGAAATAAGAGCACCCAAAGCCAGAGATTTCTGCTACTTTTGTGTTTTGGATGCAGGTTAGTAACAGCAACACATTGATTATACTTTCTAGAAAAGGAGCAATAGGCTTTTAAAATAACTTGTAAAGTTCCTGGATTCGTACAGTTAAAGTAACAGACTTCAGGGAAATGAAAGCATTTCACTAATACAGAGACTTTTTGTAATTTTGGTTCATATCCATACCTTTAAATTAAATATTAGGCAAATGATCATGAATCAAATGACTGCTTTTACAAGACAAATTATTATGGTTGAATTGTATTCTAATTTTCTCCTATTGATTTTATACTAATTTTTCTTTAAGAAAAAATAGATATAAGATTATCCAGCATCAAATGATATAATAGTAGGAAAAGAACTTTGGAATAAGGTCAGCGTTGTCCTCCAAATGTACCTTTCTGGGAATGGGCATGTTGTCATGCAGCAGTAAACCAGCTACTACCTCTGCTATATTCTTTGCTTTCTCAAGTGGGTAATAAGAAATGGAATTCAGGTTCTACAAACATGTGTGTAGATAGCAATTTGCTGTTGGTGGAGTGCAAACACATTTGATTAATCTTGCCAAGGTCACAACAATTCCTTCCCCTCACTGTTCTGTGACTCATAATTTATGGCCAAAAATCACAAGTCTCAGACTGATTTAACATTTTTCTTTTTCCTTTTTCTGTTTCCCAAAAAATCCCTCAAAGCAAACTGAAACATTAGTGTCATAGCAGAGGTTTATCTTCAATTACTGTTTCTTCATGTGAGATCTGTAGGGATAGTGTAAAGCAACAGGAGAACCAGTACATCTAAGGATCTGGCTCAAAGTCCAGACTAAAAATGAATTCAACAAAAATGTCTCTATGTGGCATCTGAAACAATGCTATGGATAAAAATAAATTCCTAGAAGAAATGTCTCCCCAGTTGTTCAAAATATGTGGCAGCCCAACCAACATGCCAAGCAGGGTTTAGAATTATTTTTCTGCACGTCCGTGCACTGCACTGCACAGTGTACTCCCAACGCTAACTGAAAGTGATTTTCTAACTGGCACAAGATAGAATCATAGAATCATAGAGTAGTTAGGGTTGGAAAGGACCTTAAGATCATCTAGTTCCAACCCCCCTGCCATGGGCAGGGACACCTCACACTAAACCATGCCACCCAAGGCCTCATCCAACCTGGCCTTGAACACTGCCAGGGATGGAGCATTCACAACCTCCCTGGGAAACCCATTCCCATGCCTCACCACCCTAACAGTAAAGAATTTCTTCCTTATATCCAATCTAAACTTCCCCTGTTTAAGTTTTAACCCATTACCCCTTGTCCTATCACTACAGTCCCTATGTGCATACACATTTTTCAGTCTGATGACTGCATTGTAGAACACAATAGAGTGCAAACTGCCCAAGATAGCACAATTTCAGCACCTGTGTCAGTTCTGCAATATCTCTGCCAACCCAGTGCTTGGCCTTTCTCTCACAGGAAAGGTGAACTCTCTAGAATTCCCTGTGTGTATACAGAGGTGTCTCATGCCTGTCAAAGGCCGGAGTGCTGTTTTGCTCGTATTCTCAGGAACAGAATAAAGACTCAAAACGGAGTCAAGTACCAAGGAACTTTATTTGCCAAATAAAATTGCCAACAAATTCCAAAATGAGAGAGAGAAAAGAAAGAAAGTAAGAGGAAAGAGTAAAAGAGTTCATAGCAATAGCTACCACCCCAGAGCTGCGGCGTCCCAACAGTTTGATTGGTTTGAAGTTTGGTGGGGGAAATGTTCCTTCAGGTGCTGGTTGGTGCTGTTCTTTTATAGAGTTGTAACCACATCCTCCCCCTGGCAGTGGTGCGTATGCCCAATACTGTCACTAGGGGGTCTTCTCTCCCTGCCATGGTTCCGAGGTGTAGCAATGTTAAGGCAAACATCCTGCGCTCAAGGTGTCAACTAGTGAGCTAGGTGGAGACAGATATCCTGCACAAACTTCTGCTGTGGCTGTGGTGTTGGTTTCCCTGCCATAGAGATGTGGAGACAGACATCCTGCTGTGGTGGTGGTGTTTTCACTGACACGGTCTCTTACAGGAGACAAAAAAGAATTGGTGAAAGTCAATCAGACTTCACTTCCAAAATTTATAAAAGACCAGTAATTTATTCTTACCTCCATGCCCAGCCCCATTATCCTCCTGTTTTTTGTCTTGTTCAAGTCATAAATTGCTGCAAGGCTAAATAATTTTCATTCTGTGCTGTATCTCTCACACAGAGAAATCTGAGGTTGATGTGTCTTAAGAGAGGATTGTTTTACGATATATAGTTAACCTGCCTCAGAGAAAATCAAGTACTATGACCGAATAATTCAAAATAAGTAAATTAGTATCTGTACTTCAGTGTATGCTATGAATACCTCTCTCAGATGCAAATGTATTCCTATTGAGACAAAGATTTTAATAAGAAAGTTTCATTGTTTGGAAAGAAGTAAAATGCAGTACAAACGAAAAATAGATTTAGATGAAGATGTGTGTCTTCTGAAGGACAAGAATTGTGATTATAATAAGTAGGTAGTAATGGTTCAACAAGACAGCTAAATATAAAATTACTAAATACCTTTTTTTTTAATAACCACATTTTCATTTTTATCCTCCTCATTATGAAATTCTTCAAAATCTTAATTATTATGAGAGACTATTAAGTACATTGAAAGGATCTGATTACTTTATACTTTGATATGGTGTGGTTTAAAATGCTTCACCATTTGCAGCTTCTTAAAGCAACATTAAAATATTCCTAGACCTGTTTCTCAATAAACGTGGTATTGTCAAGAATTATAAGTTTTTACTCAGTGTCACTCTAAACCTTTTAAAAAGTCTAACAATTTATCTTCATTTTCCATGTGTTTATGAACTTTCCCATCCCCAGATTTTGTATATATCCTTATGGATAGCCTTCTGTGTCAGGGCCTACTCACAGATATCGTCATACATGTGTAGGATAGCTTGCTCACTTATAGCAATAACAACTCTATGTAAGCAAAAAGAGAAGCTGAAGTCACAAGCAGCTTTTCTAAAATACACAGCTCTGGCCACTCTTAGAAACCAGATGTTAAATAAACAGGCTGCTGGCCTGCCTCAGCATAGTATTTGCAGATCCACCTTTGCAACAGTCAGGATTCAGCATCATCTTTGTTTTGAACTCTTTGCTCCACCTGCATACAGCACACCAGATGATATAACAAACGGAAATGCTCATTAAAATGGGCTGATCAACAATATAAGGAAAATGTTGGCTAACATATCACTGTAGAACTTCATTAAAATCCCCAAATCAACACTCTGAAGAAAGGAGCTGTGAATGTCTCTCCCCTGAGAGAACTTTCCAGATGTTTCCACTTTCCAGATGTTTTCTTGCATGGATTGATAAAGAAATAATCCAAGTTTGCATCACCTGCCGAGGCAGCCCTTTTAAAATAAAGATTATTCTGTATTTTTGAACTGCATTTATTGTGGTTGTAAAGTTGCAGAAATTTATCAGGATCCAAAAATAAAACAATCAACAAAACTTCCCTCTCTACTCTTTGGCATAACTGACATAGTCCAATTCAGTTTTCTTACTCTTGAAATCACACAAACCCACTGAAACTTGTTTATAGTTCTTGGTCTTAGAGAAGCTTTGCCATTTCATAAAAGCTGGAAAATTCAGACTTTAAAAATATCACTCTTGGCATGGTTTTCCTTCCTTTTTCTGTGGTGTGAATTACGTCTATCACTTATGTTTGGGTTTTTTTACTTTCTTCTTTCTTTTTTCTTTTAAACGAAGTGGGAAAGGTCATTTTGTAGCTTTTACATGCTTTTTCAGGTCTGAGGAGCTAGAATACATAATCACACATACAGAGAAAAAGGCAGGAAAAAACATCCTGGATATCATTTGTATAATTTCACTTTACCACTAAGTGCTACAAGGAAAGAAGAAACAGAAGTACCACAGAAGTGCAAATATTAATCTGCCTTATCAAAGTACATTGTGCTGTGAAAGTGACTGCAAGGTTTTCCATACCATATTTTTGCATAATCATTCTGGTGGTGTTATTCTCTAATCAGCACAGTCAATGGTGGGAGAAGACACAGACTGTCAGGTCCTCTGATTGCTTCCCCAAACTTCTGCATCAGCCCAAATTTACCTGCAGACAGCCTTGTTTAGGCAGCATATCACCTGAACCCAACTCAGAAAGCAGGTTGGTAGAGGTGCTGGCAACTACAAGGGAACCATGTCAGCCAGAGCAAGGAAATTAAATCACCCACCCTTTCTGAAGAAGAAACCCACCACCATTTGTGTACAGCTGCAGTAACACTAGCCATGGTTAACATATCTGTCTTGCTCTGATCCAGGTTAGTGATAGTGCTGTATATACATTTCTCACTTTTACTTAAATTCAGAAATTTTCAACTAGGTTCATCTGGTTTGTTTTAGGGAAGCTGTCAGACCCTTGAAAGGAGTGAAAGCTAGCAATGTGGAAACCTATCTAGAGATGAAACATAACCACGGATTTTTTTATGTATATGCAGTGCTATGTAGAGGGCAAAGGGAGTAGGAATGCATTTTCCCTTATAGCACCTTTGGGAAGCACACTTTGCTGCCTTACTTTTCCAAGTGAAGTCAACAGTCTTCCTAACAAAACACCTATCATAATATATAGATAAGATTTGTTCAGATGCCGTATCTTGACATGGTACAATTAAGACAAATTAGTCATATCTTGAAGACTCCGTATCAGCAGTAAAAGCAGAATAGTCATAAATATAACTCCACTTGTGACTGAATAAATATGCTTATCACTCCTTCAGTGCAGGAATTTAGGCAGTGCTTTTTCTAAGTAGGTCTAGGTGCACAATCCAGTGTTGCAATGTTTTTTTTTTTAAGCGCACCAGGGGAAAAAAAAGTAGGTAATATTCTTCCTGTGCTTTTTACTATAAACAACATACTTCAAAGACTGCTTCAGATTTTAAATAGTGAACTAGTATGAGAAGGAAGGATACTGCAGATCGAAAAGTGGCTGGGACTAAAAGGAGAAATAAAAATATTTTAGAAAATTACCACACATAACTACTTACAGCTATTTAATACTTCCTTTCAAATAGATTTACTTTGGTCTAAACAGATTGTAATTCTCAAAGACATGATATTGAACTTACACTTGCTGTAAGTCTTTTCTTAGATAAAAAAGTCTTTCTATGTTGGAAAGAAAGAATTATTCTGCTTTCTCAGTTATAAACTGAAAAGACCTTTTGATGATTTCTTTCCACATAAAGTGATGCTTATAAATGCCATTTAATAGTGTTTTTATATTTGGTGGCTTTAAAGACTGTCAATTTTACTGTAATGGAAAATATAGAAACTTCAAGTAGAATTAAAAAAAGTGAGAGAAAATGAAATTGTATATTGAAAAATCAAGCTGTTCATAAACAACATTTAGTCCCCAGAAATCCAGAAATGCTTCACAGGTACCAGAGTTCATATCAAGGCAATCATTATGATTGCATAAGATTTTTCTTTTTCATTTATTAAACTCCTTTTAGCAAGTAAATAGGTGACTGAGAGGAAAGTTTGATTTATTTTTTTATTTTTTCAAAGGGTAGCCCCAAGCTGTCTCAGACCAGAGATTTTTCTAAAGGGAGCTACAGGAATTAGATGCTCAGCTGCTCTGATATGTCAAGAGGGATTAAGCTTCCCTGATTTCTTGAAAATCCCATTTTAGAGAGGTACAGTAGGTGGTGGAAGTTGTGTCTGATTTCCTTCTTTTGAAATTAATTTTTCTTTATGAAAATGCTAGATTTTGGTATGTTAAATCACAATTCAAGAAAGAAAGGATCCTGGAAAGTTTCAGGATCGAAAATTAGGAGTTATCTCCCTAACAGAAGAGCTTGCAAAGTCTTATTATCAGAAGTCTTCCAAAAGGCCTTAAATACACATTTATCTATGTTTTTTGAAAATTAAAATTTTGTAAATAGTCAATACTGTGGCAAAACTGTTTCCACATTGAAGTGTGAAAATACAGACTCTACACTGAACAGAAATGATGCAAATGCAAAGCAAGTAATTGAAATTACAAATAAAGAATATGAACACAGCTTTAAAAAAATTTACTTGGCCGTTGAAGTACTAGCTCCCTGGTAAGTCCAGAATAGTAAGCCCAGAAGAACCTGGCAGCTTGAACACTGCTCCATGCTGTGCTGTACCTCTAACTACTGGGGAGTTGTTTGCATCAGATTGAGCTAACCTATTTGGATTATCCTTGGAAGGAAATGAAAAGCTCTGACAGATCGTCTTGACCTGATGCAAGATCAGACAAATTTCAAAGGGGTTTTCCTGCTCTTATTCACTTTCCAGGCATCACATTCCCATTGTTTCATTCATCATCCATTGTGACTGTGCAGCTGAGCTGGGAGGAGGCTAGAAGTCTGACCTTGCAAAAACCAATAACGACATCATCCTCACCCTCCCATCCTTCCCTCAAATTATGAGTCCCTTTCCATTATCTCAGGCAGTTTATTCAACCCACTCTACAAGATCAAATGTTGTGGATGCAAGGCAGTGGGCACACTGCCACTGCCTGGAGTAGTTCTCAGCTGGGGAACTTCCCCTCACTTGCAGGTATCAGACTGATCTAGTTTAAACTAGTAGGTTTTACCCTAAAAAAAAAAGAGAAAACTTGCAGCTTTTAAACAGTCCTAGCTGTAAACCATTTCCAATTCTGCTGCCTTCTCACTAGTCTTTGTGGCTGACACTGTCCTGACCTGAACACCTCAAAAACCTCCAGGAATCTCATAAGGCCACTGCAAAGTCTCCCAGAAAATGTCTGGCCTGCCCTGGTAGCTCCTTTTATGATCAAGTATGAAAGCAGCTGTTTCCATTCTGTATCTTGCCTTTATATAATTAATTGCAATCTACTTCTTTGGGTCTGCTCTCAATAGTGTGCAGTTTCTCTTCTTGATTAAATTTGTGAATAATTAATTAAATATATTTCCAATCATTGGAGCTCACAAATAAACTAGATTTTATGATTTTTCTGATGAAAAATCATGAAATCTTAGCTGCTTTTTGTCATAAAATGCATCTCACCAAAATCTGAGTTGTTTACAGCCGTTGACTCTGATCTTACAGTGCAAGACAGATATATGTGACATTTGTATCTATGAATCATCTCTAAACATAATCTGCTGTGATAGATGCATCTCTTCTATGACTGACCTCTGTAATGCACCATAGGTCAGGTCATAGTTGTTGAAGCATGAGAAATAGAGTAGAACCTAATTTGTAGGAAAATAACAAAGAACTACCATATAAATGATAACCTTTTGTGGTTGTGTGAACTACCTAAGGAAATATAGTTTTAAATTGAACTGATTTGAAACAAAATATTTTAGTTAAATAATCTGAAATAAATTATGAAAATGTAAGAATGCATTTTTTCTTAAAAAGCAAATGCTCAATTAAAATGCTCAACATTTTTTAATTTTCTCAGAACATTTCATTCCATGAGAAGTACAGATATTTCTATTCTTGCTCTTAAGTTATAGAAATATTAAAGCTAACAAAAAATTCTTTGAAACATTAACGTTATGCTAAAAATTATTTTTCTCCATGTAATAAAAAAAATCTGTTTTCACTATATTGTATTTAATAGCAAAGTTAAATTAATAACCCTGATGCCATTTCATTAGAGCACTTACTTCAGCAGCATCTTTGCAGTAAATCAATAAACTTACCAGATTCTATGCACACAGCAGTGTCGTGGTTTAAGCCCAGGCCATAAATTAGAACCACGCAGTCTACTTCCCCCCCCACCTTTCTTCCCTCCACTCCTGGAGGGACGGGGAGGAGAATCGAAAGAATGCAACTCCCACAGGTTGAGATAAGAACAGTTTAATAACTAAGGTATAACACAAATCACTACTGCTACCACCAATAATAATAATGATAAAGGAAATAACAAGGGAAGAGAATACAACCGCTCACCAACTGGTGCCTCATCCCCACCCTGCCATGATCCAGCCCTTCCGGGAACTCTCAGTTCTACATCCTGGGCATGACGTGCTGTGGTATGGAATACCTCTTTGGCTAGTTTGGGTCAGGTGTTCTGTCTCTGCTTCCTCCTGGCTTCCCCTCCTCCCTGGCAGAGCATGAGACTCACAAAGTCCTTGGTCAGGGTAAACATTCTGACCAGCAACCAAAAACATCGGCTTTATCAGTATTATTCCCTGGCCGAAAGTCAAAACCACAGCGCTGCACCAGCTACTAAGAAGGAGAAAAAATGACTGCTACTGCTAAACCAGGACAACCAGTCACTTTGTCTGTGCATATCAGGGAGCAGCAAGACCCCAACTGGTCCACCGAGGAGGATGAGATGGGAGGTAAGAGCAGGCATGGCACGGACAGGGCAGTGCCCTCCCTGACAAAGGCACAACCCTACTGAATCAGGGCAGGCTGTCAAGAGGGACAGGGTTCATCAGCAGTCCCAGGCAAAGTGAGGTATTGAGTCAAGCCTGGGGTGAGCCATGGGATCTCCTTAAGGAAGGCAGGTGTGGCTGGAGACAAAGCAACCTACAGTGCAGGTGCAAAGTCTATCCAAGAAACCTGCAAATCAAGAGGGCCTGTCTTGTCCCTTCATGTGCTTCTTACTAGGTGATGGTCACCTAGTCTAACACCTTAAACAAGGATATAGTTTAGTGTCAGTTTTGTGGATCAAGAGATTTTTGCAAGCTTCTCTTAAGGAAAATATTTTAGAGACTTCCTTTAAAAAAAAAAAAATTGAATTGGTGATATACAGTCCTCAAACCCATCAATAAACAATATAAAGAAGTCTAGCCAGTTTCTCAAGATCCCTTCCTTTGCTGGGGCTTGTGTATGAACGCTTGGCAATGCAAAGATCATTGGGGACAGGTAAAAGGTCTGACACTGATTGCTAAATTAAAGGTTTCATCTTTCAATAAATTTAACTCATAAAGTAATTAAGAGCTTCCCTTGAAAATTCTCAGAAAATGAACTTTTTACTCAAAGAGTAAGTGCAGTAATTTGGGGTATTAATTACCTTTCTTTATAAATAATTAATAGGATGAATCACTGCAAAACTGAGTGCAAACCTATGCAGTTTCAACCAAAAACATTTCACTTTCATGCTAAAAATAAAGACTGTATGACGTTACACCTAATCACAGCAGGCCAGAAGACTCCTGTGTGCACAGTTTTATAGCAATATACAGAACAGGAATTGTCTCTAGGTTAATTTTGTGTAGAAGAAACTGCAGAGTGGAATGCTGTAGTATAGGTAACACGGTCTAGTAGCAAAGCCTGAGCACATGAGCTACTCTTGTGCCCTTTTGTTTTCTAAGGAAGCAGGAAATGCTCAATTCGACAACCTGACTTGTGCTGTTGCTTCTCCTCCTGAGTTACCAGCAGTGTATTTGTACTTCTCTGAAGCATGAGAAATGCAATGTAAGATGAAACAAAATAGTATTCTCTCCTATGCTGTGAAGGAGTCATTACAGTACAATTTTGCTCAGTAACACTAGAAATATACAGCTGTAATGTGTCTAGCTTTGTGTCCTGGGTTCAGCAGCAGCAGTCATTTTTTTCTTCTTCTTAGTAGCTGTTGCAGCACTGTGTTTTTGACTTTCGGCCTGGGAAAGGAGCTGATAACACCGATGTTTAGACTGACCAAGGACTTTGTGAGTCTCATGCTCTGCCAGGGAGGAGGAGAAGCTGGGAGGAAGTAGGGACAGGACACCTGACCCAAACTCGCCAAAGAGGTATTCCATACCACAGCACGTCATGCCCAGGATATAGAACGGAGAGTTCCCGGAAGGGCTGGATCATGGCAGGGTGGGGGTGAGGTACCGGTTGGTGAGCGGTTGTATTCTCTTCCTTGTTATTTCCTTTATCATTATTACTATTGGTGGTAGCAGTAGTGATTTGTGTTATACCTTAGTTATTAAACTGTTCTTATTTCAACCCATGGGAGTTGCATTCTTTTGATTCTCCTCCCCGTCCCTCCAGAAGCGGAGGGAAGAAAGGTGGGGGGGGAAGTGGACTTCGTGGTTCTGATTTACGGCCTGGGCTTAAACCATGACACTTTGCTTTATGTCTTTTAAGCCTCAACTTGTCTCCATCACGTCCTATTATATAGTCTCTGATCATGTTGATCATGCACTTCAAGGGTGCAGAGAGAGGTGCTAGAAACCCCAGGTAAGTAGTCAAGGAACAACCTGTTTCCACATTCCTTTTGTGCTGTCAGTTAGTGTTTAGTTTATGCACTGAAGGGAAAAAAAAGAATAAAAAGCTTATGCCCTTTTTAAAAGAACAACTATTGTTGTTTAAATACTCTTGTAGAAGTGTTCATTATCCACAGAATGTCTAATCCCTTTCTGAATACTATTCAAGCTCTCGCCTTTTGTCAGCTAACTCATGGAGAAACAAATGGCATTAGAATTACATTTATAGTTCAGTGAAGCTGGCCCAGATTCTGCAGTTCGACATCCTCTGTTTTAACTAAGAAGGACACAGTAAGAACTGAGAGCTGAGGAACAGTTTCTAAAGAAATGCAAAACGTCTTCATTTTTGTATTAGTATTATTGCTTTTTACTCAAATTATAAAGCTGGGCATGGTTACAAACCTGTTACTTCCTTCTGAAAACTGTTACCTCTAATACTGTTTTAGCTGATAGGAGTCTGAACAGAAACTTTTGTAGTAGATATGTGAGCATGTGAACATGAATATATAGTGCAACAGAAGTTTAACAGAGCAATATGCAAACCAAGAACAGTACAGGTTATTAATTATCAAGGTTTTATTAATATATGAATAGGTAGGCCTTTGAAAAAAAAATCCCCACAAAAAAAGGCCAGTGTCTTATAAAAAATATTGTACCTTTCTCCTACTTGCCCCTTTTTATGCTCTTCCACAAGGCTGTCCCTGTGACAGCCAAATGCCCAGAGTATTACCTCACAGCAGCAAGAATGTACAAGATCTCTGTAATGAATTTAACTGCTATTAAAAAAAGAAACTCATTACAATTCATGCATAGCAAATTTATATGAGGCTGTAGTTATATCCTTTGTACTATTCTGCCCCCACTAAGACAGAAGGACAAGGAAAGATGTCTGTAAGGTTCATAAAGCTCTGGTAGGGGTGCATCCCACAGCCCTCATGGTAGGGATTGCCCCTAAGACTCAGCCCTTCCTTCTCTGGAAATGACTCTGTTGGCCAGTGCAGATTGCTTTTCAGCCAGGTTTGTGGTTGGGTTACAGGGCTCCTTTGGTGTAGCTTTACTAAACAAAGTGTCTCTGACTCTAAATCAGAGGTGAACTTAAAATTCAAAGGGAAAAAAGAAGTCTACACCACTTTTATGTTCATTTCACAGTTCATGGTGAGAAATCATTCTTATTTTTCAAGCTTCTACAGTGCTAAGCTGAGAAAATCAGCCTTCAGTAATTTTCTTTTAATTGGGAGCCCAGCAGTACAAAGACCGCAAAGGCTGGGGTATATTTTGGAATAGCTGCAGCTAGCACTGTGGCAATAATTGAGTCTAGGTGTGACTAAAGTATAGCCCATTTAATGGCAATGATAGGTGCCAAAGTCTGGCATCTTTTCATAGGTGATAAAAGGATAATTTAGCACATGCTATATCTAATATTTTTTTTCAGTGGGTAACATAAGATCAGGGTTTTAGTTCCTACTTTAGTTAACTATTATAGGACTCACCACTAGTTTTATTGCTGTCAACTTTTCATAAGCTTATCCAACTATCTACTCCCTCAGTCAAACCTTTTCTTTGCATTCTTCATCCAGTTTTACTAGCATCTTCATCTAGTTATTCTATTAAAACACCACAGTAAAAACTGGAGGCTCTATTCAAGAGCCTAAACATCCACATCTATACCATTTCAAATGTTCTGAGTAACTGAAACATCCCTTGTTACAACTCCAAAACAGACACACCAAGGAAGCAATGTACATGCCTAAACACAGCATCTGGAGTTATTTTAGTACCCCCCCCCCCCCTTTTAGATTCTCCACAAAGGCATAAGGCTCACATAGTCCTGTCTATACTTGCCAGTCCCAGGTGGATGTTTCAGTTAAGTGTATGGTATTACTGTTGACTCCAGTAGGACACTCAGTACTTTTCCAAGTAAAACCATTAAGACTACAAGCACTGAAAGACTTACGTGGTGTACAAATGCCTCAGTTCAACATTGCAGTCCTCAAGATGTGCTCTAAACTGTAGTCCCATCCATGCTGCTTTGCTTCAGGAGGCAAGAAAATGGTCACTCTAGACTTTGGCTAAATTGCCTTAGACTTAGTAACTCTGTGTGTCCTGTTTATGCAGCTCATGCCCACAGCTCATCTGTGTGCATACAAGAACTTATATTTTTGTTAGGACTATCTCACATATGTCTTTGGATGTTCTACTCTGGATCCTGCATAAAATATAGATTTTTATTCAGTGACATTTTGGCAATGAGATAACCTTTCACTCTGCCTTCCAACAGCCTTATTAATCTTTCTTGAGATACTTACCCATGTACTATGCTCATTGGGCCAAACACAACCCAGATATGGAATAGGAGAACCAGCTCCCCTCATTGCCTCACAGACTGAGTTTCCAACTGCTACCTCCCTGATGCAGAGCTGCAGAGTTTTCTGATAGGACTCTGATTCTTGCCATCTGAAACTGTTCTTTGTGTGAACTAAGCATTCATTGACTATGAAGTTCATCCTGAACAGGATGAAAGAAAGCAATCTGAGCATGACTTCAGCAGCTGCAGGACTCTACTGGGAAAAGAATGTTCCTGTTTCAATAAATGATCATAGTGAGAATCTGTTTTGCATATTCACAAGAGATTCTAATGATAAAGAATATATATAAGATGGCTGTTACTTGATGATTCTAGCATGCTTCCTGAGCATCTTAAGTATCTTTTTTAATATAGACTTTATGGACGTCATTTCGCTATAACATAGAATCATGGCATCATAGATAGTGGAGGTAGGAAAGCACCTCTGGAGATCAACTTGTCCAGCCACATTATGTGCCACTGAGGCACAACTACACCAGTAGGTGCAGGGAAAATCTTGGCCTTTCTTTGCACCATGGATAAGCTGAAAAACCATAGCTGTCAGCTCTCGTGCTAATGCTAGCACCAGGAGAGCTGTGAGGCACACTGTGAAGCATAAACTGGCACAAACAGACCTACTTCTGTAAAAAGCAGTATAGGTGTATAGCTACCACACAGTACCTGTGTGGTTATACTGCTTCTACATCTCAGCTGAAGGATCAACACAGACTACAATGTTAGATGTATTGGCTCATATCTTTAATAGCTTACAGTTCTCCTTGATGCTCTGTTATTCTCTGTAAATGTGCCTAATCTTTCAGCCAGGTGTTCATTAAGCAACCTTCCTAGGAGGAGGCTGCTGCTGCTTCTTCTATTTGGAAGGATCCATATTAAGTTCAAAGTAAAGACTTTGTCTGATTCAGTCTGCAGGGATTTTTTGAGGCCAGGACCCTATTTAGTCCTCTCAGATTCTTGCTGTTACCAATAGGAAAAGCCTGTGAGACATCTAAATGGCCTCCTCGTGCTCTGGATTCCCCATCCACAACCAAGAAAGGAGTCAACCTTCTTCTTTTGTCACTGCTTGAGGTCTGCAGATGAAAAACAATCTATACAATAATTTTTAAAGAGGAGATCATAAAGTCTGTGTGTTTTAGTCCTCCAAGCAGTCTCTTATGACTTCACTGAAAAAAAATGAAGGTTCACACTCCTCAAGTTTTTCCTGGCCAGTGGAAATGGGAAGGGATCTCTTCCTTGGGTTGTGCAGGAGTGAGTGTGCATATATCCACTCACTCATGCTCTTCATTCCTAGAAAGACACCACTTCCCTTCATTTCTCTGCTTTGAAAAACCTTGTAATTTAACAGATGAGACAAAGCACACACAAAAGAGGGATGAAGGTGATGGGTAAAAAACTTGATCTTGTCCCCTATAAAAAGACACCTTTGACAACTGCTATCTGAGGAAGCTGCTGGAAACCTAACATCTGCTTGGGTTCTTCCCTTGAGTAGGCAGCAGCAGCAGATGTGGGATTTCACAGAGCTTCTCTTGTTAAGTCTACATCTGATAGAGCAGTCAGCAACCTCATTTGTCCACATAGTTGCCCAAATGCAATTCCACTGGCAGTGATTTTTGTCATTTTTCTTATTGCCATTATTGATTGTCTGTTACTATCATGTTATCTTGTGACATGCCCTGGATCCTCCAAAACCAGTGTGGAACAAATTGGCCAGAATGAGTCATGTTTACTGTTTTTCCACCTTGTTGGCGTAGCACAAAAACACTTAGAACTTGCAATTCACGTACAAATGATCCTCACATAAATGGAGAAGAATCCAAATCTGAAAAGTTACTCATCCTTGAAATCAGCGCAATTGATTTTATGTGGCTTGCTGTCAAGAACCACTTTTGTGTTCCTGATACATGACCTGATACTCTTGCTCTCTGAAGCCTGCTACCTTAAATAATAGTGTTCAATGAATAGGTTTGTAAAACAGCATTTCAAACACTGATACATTGATTAAAAGTAACGTGGTACGTAATAACAAACACAGTATAACTCCTGACATATATCATGGAAAGTTTTCCTGTATAGAACTAAGAAATGTCTAGGCACTTATTTGCTTGGTTTCACATATTGCGTAAAACTTTGTCATTCCGTGTTAAGTATCAGAGGAGACCAGAATATAAAAGACTCTGTGTTGGGGAAAGAACCCCACCCTCAACCCATATTCATCACGCTGATTTATGTTTTGTGCATAATGAGTTGTGTAACAATTACATAAATCAGAATTTTGACTGACTGAAAATATGAGTTATTGCATTGTCTATTGCATTTTGATTTGCTGTTTTTAAGAGCAGTGTTTTTGTGAGAGAAGCTGATCAAGCCATATAAGGATGGTCTAAGGGTAAATTAGAAAAAATACCCAGATAGGCTTGTACACCTGAAAACTTTCCTATTTTTATCAATTCTACTTGTTAGTCTAAAAAGACATCTTTCTACTAAACTTATTTCCTATTTATGTTTATGAAGTATTTTTTGCAGATACTTTCTTAATGTTGTATTTGCTAAATGTTTACTTTTTATAATGTAGCAGAGAGAGAGAAAAATGAGCTTTTTAAAAAGAAATTAAATTAAGAAAATGTGCTTTAAAAGCTCAAGAATATTCTGAAAATAAATGTTTGTGGTCTTAGCCTGCTTGTCAGAGATAGTGAACATTGGTTACCCGGTACAGGAATGATTTAAATAACTAAAGCTGAATTAACTTCATAGAACATTAAGCCAAAACCTTTGCTGTTTTAAGACAGTGCTACCTCATTTACCTGAGAGCTGTTATAACTATTTTCACAATAAAATTAGCATAACATATAAAAACACTCTACGTCTGGAGGAAGGCTAATATAAGCTGAAGTGTTCAATTGCTGCTGGCAAGCAATCAGCTGCTCAGTAGAAGTGATTCGAGCGTGGGTTGCTGTCTAAGGTAATTTTTCTAGTGGTAGTGCCCAGCTGCCATCTTGTTATGATTACATAGCCCTTCTCACAGGACGAGTGTACATTTTCTTGTAGTTTGGCATTTAGATGTGTCAGAAGTGTAGCTCTCTCATCTAGTTTTCCCATCAACAGAAGCATAGGTTTACAATTAATGCAGCCACTCAAGTAAACAGGCATTTATTAAATCCCTCCCCCACCTTGTGGATTAAATAAAGCCAAAATTCTGAATAGTGGGTTAATTTTCCATGTGATTGGCTACACATTGTAAGTGTTGAATTCTCAGTAAGTTCAGCCAAAGTCACCTGGAAATTTGGAGGCTTAGCCCTTGCTAGAATAGTCAGAATCATATTATACTGGTAGTGATGTAATTTCTTCAAAAGCAAAATCAGTACAAGCGCAGCACATCCCCTTTCAGTACTATTCTCAGTCATCCCCAGGTAAGATCCTTTCAATGCCCATTCAAGTTTCAGTGCCCTGTTAAGTTGCAGTCCCACCAAGTTTTATATCCTCTGTTCCTCCACTGCGATCCACTGTGTTCCTGCTGCAGCAGCAATACTAGCAACAGCAATATGAGTTATAAATCCTTTTTTCTTTAAGTGTCATGATAAATGCTGCTGTAACTCCTCATAGGGTGAACACTGATCACAGTTTCTGCTGAACAATCTAGCTGGAGTAGACACCAAAGATATTCATTTAATGACTTACATCAGCAGAGTTACCCCAGGGATGAGTTTGATTCTTATTTTCCACAACATTAGTTGCCTCTAGTTGAGGAGAAACATTTCTAATTCTCTAAAACACAAAGCAATGGAAGTTTTTTTTTTTCCATATATGCATAGCTACACATCATAGATATTTTCACATACAGTAATACACCACAAAGTGGTCATGCAAAGTTTATTCTCCATTACTTTAGACTGTTAAATATATGTACCCAGGATAGTATCAGAAAGATGTAATGAAATCTTTAGAAGCGATTTTGCTTGGTTAGTTGGATTAATATGGGATGGATGATATGGGAGCTAGGTTTTCTGTTCAAATACACTATGATAATTGTGGATTAATTCTGTTCACACAAGTGTGGAACAGCAATCTTTCTTTGAGAGGTTAATCAAATAAATACTTACCAAAGCAAACCCAAAAAATTGTATCAGTGAAAAACTTTTAGCTGTTATTTTTTTCTCAAATGAGTTAATAACCCCACCATCCAAACCCTAACAACTATTTATTTTGTAGTAGCACTATGATTTTCCTAGGCAGTTTCTCAGAGGATTTTCTTACCAGTTTTCCAGAACTGGTTGTTGTAAGGGCATGGATCACCAAAATAGGGCTGGAAGTGCTGTACACAGCTGCCTTCACTTTCTCTCTTTCTCTCTCATTCTCCTGGCCAGAGAATTTCATTAGTGAGGAATGCTCACAGCTAAGTATCAACATGTCAAGTTGTGCTGGTTTTAGTTAGTGTACAAAATCATTCTTGCATCTTTAGTCATACCCTCCTTTCTCTAGGAATAGACTATCTATAGTCAAGGCTATCCTTTGCTGACTGTTAAGACTAGCAGCTGCTGGCCAAAAGAAATATATTTTCTTATAGTCCAGGTTGTCCAACTGCTTTTGTGTGCACACATACTGCCCTTCCTTGCACGTGGGAGCCTAACCATATGTCCTGGTTTCAGCTGGGATAGAGTTCATTTTCTTCCCTATAGCTGGTGCAGTGCTGTGTTTTGGCTTTAGTCTGGGAACAGTGCTGATAACACACCAATGCTTTAGCTGTTGCAAAGCAGTGCTTACTCTAAGTCAAGGACTTTTCAGTCTCTGACGTTTTGTCAGTAAGTAGGGGCACAGGGAGCTGTGAGGAAGCAGAGACAGGACACCTGACCCAAAGGGGTATTCCATAACACAGCATGTCATGCCCAGTATACAAACTGGGGGGAGTTACCTGGAAGGCCCAGATTGCTGCTCAGATAAGGCTGGGTATTGATTGGCAGTGGTGAGCAATTATTGTTTTTTTTTTTTAATTTTCTCTCTCTTTGTTATGTTGCTTGTCATCACCATTATTATTATTATTATTATTATTAATTTATTTTGTTTCAATCATTAAACTGCTCTTATCTGAACCTGCACGTTTTTATCTTTTTTCCAGTTCTCCTCCCCATCACACCAGGGCATGGAAGGGATGAGTGAGCAGCTGTGCATGATACTTAGTTGCTGGCTGAGGTTAAACCATGACACTATATAGAAGTGGTTTTTTTCGGTCCGTGGCTGCTGGATTTGAGAGGATAACTTTGGTGAGTTCTTACGATGTAGAAGTCCTACAGGTTTATTTCAGGGAGGATAAAAGCCTGAAGTTTTGTAGACATGGAGCAAGATTGCTGTCTCAGGATAAAGAATTTATGAGATAAAAAAGTATATTCAATTGTTTGCTTTGGAGACACCCTTTAGGACTATTAAGGCAAAGAGACAGGATTCCATTACTAATGTGAAAAACTCCTCCACTCCTCTAATAATTTTGCATTATTTTTATAATGATTTTCCCAAGAGGTTCAAAACTCAATAACATTTGTCTTTGTCCCTAATGGTAATTAATGAGGCTCAGGATGGATCTTCGTATGATCAAAATAAAAAAATACTGCAATATAATGTTGACTACAACTTAATTGCATTAATTATATTTCTATAATTTCTTATTACTAATGCAAAGGGTTAAGAACTTCTCTGTTCCAAAAATATTTGTAATGTATTACTCCTTTGACTGTAAAGTGTTAGATTGTTTGATATTTTATCCATCTAAGACTGCAGGATGTACTTCCTGCTTATTCTTGGCTGACTGATGCCTTTATTTCAGTAATAATTTTCCTCATGCCCAGTATGATCCAATACAGAATTTCAGATTATCAAAGTGATTTCTTTTAGAATGTTTATTATGCAAGATCTTGACAGACAAGTAAAGAAAATGAAATTATTTTACTTTATTAACCTTTTCCTCTCAAATCAGATATATTCCTTATTTAAATTTTCTAGAGTAGTGAGGATTCTTCTGAACATGGAAATTTGAAATTTTTGATGTTCTCAGACTACCTTCTTTACTAAAAAGGAATTAGAAACTATTTTAATTGGCTACTATTTAACCTGTAACAGGGTTATTTTGGGGTGAGAAATTAGCCCTGTATTGTGCATGTAAGCAAGTTGTTTCTAAATTTCACAAATTTGTGCAAAATCTGAAATAGCTGTAATAATGACAACACAAAAAAATTGTAGAAAATTATGTACTACACACACATTTCAAAATAGACTTCTTTCTGAATATAATACTGGTATATTATATAATACCAATATAATTTTAACACATTCTCATAGACTTTGTGGGCCAATTTGCCTTTGCTTGTATAGTAGCACCTTGTGAATGCAATAATAAGCTATGAATAAAAAAATGTATTTGAATACCAAACAGAAAACAATAACAATTCATAACTTATATTCATACTGCCTTCGTGATACATGAAACTTAGAAACTTCCAAGATCAAGAAAATTCATTCCTCAAAGTTGACGAAACATCACCACTGAGATCATCTCTCTCATGCCCCACTGAAGAATCCCCTCTTTTCATGAAGCTTGTCACATTTCTTCTCAATCATCTTTTAACATGTCTGGTCCTTAAATGTCTCAAACTGTTAAGATGATAGCAAGATTTACCACATTTTTCTCCGTCTTGCTTACTCAAGATAAGTATTCATATTATGGATTCCTGTTTCTGTTTGTTCTGCTTGGAAAATTTGTGAAGCATGGTTGTATTGCAGAGCTTTAGATGGTACTTTTCCATGAGAGAAATACATTTTTCCTGGAAAGCTTTTTAAAGTCACATTTTAACAGAAAAAATTACAAAACTGAATTAGGGCATAAATCAGAGAAAATATTTATTTACAGACATGTAAAAATTATGTTACAATATTTTAAAGAAAACTGTAATGAGCCAACAATCTGATCTACATGGGCAAACCCTGTTTTAATTCTAACTTGCAGTGGCACCTATTAAAAATATGACTGCTTACAAGATTGTAGCTATCTACATAGATTAAATACAATCGTTTTTCAGAACTAAAAATGGATCTACAGAGAAAAATAATAAGAACCACAGCATGTCATACAAGAGTTTACAAAAGTAAAAATATTTCTTGATCCAAACTTTAAAGCTTTTTAGCAAATATTCTCCATTTATGCAGCTGCACAAGTTTGAAACAAATATCTGAACTACACAGAGCATATAGGCCTGTGTAGAAAGTGAGTTGGTTTAATTCAGGACTGTCCATAAAGGATTTTATAAGACTGTTGACTACTCAAACTGATTGATAAGATCCTTTATGTTTCTTACTCTTCCATATTGCAAGGGATGAGCAACATCAAGAAATCCCACAACTGACAAAACCCATGTAAAACAAGTATAGGTAGTGATGGCAAACAACACCGAGCGCACTGCATACGTGAAAAGTAGAGAACTATCAAGCTCTGCTGAAGCTACCAGCATCTTCTGTAGTGATTCGAAGCAAACATGCCGTTAAAAAACCTTGCTAGTAATTGACTGCAAGGCACAGCAAGCTTTTGGCTTGCAAATGAAGTAGTGCCTCAGGGTCTTATCAGAGGTGTCTTTTTGCATTCAAAATATATTCAGGACTTAAACTGTGATGTGAAACTGTCGACATCATGATGGTGCAATCATTTCTGTGAGTATATAATCTAAGGGCAATGATTGGAAAGAAGTTGTAAAAATCCAATAGAGTGCTTTTTTGTGATTAGTAGCTCATTTGGAATGGAGGTGCTGAAAAGATAATATACCTAGCTGTTTCTCATATGTGTTTTATTAACATCAACATCAGAACTGATCTCCTTGGATGACATTCTTCATCTTTTAAGTCAGCCAACAGTTTACATAATTGAAATGGGCAAAATGCCTGTTGAGCTGCTAAGGTTTGGAGATCTTTTTTTTTAACTGTCAGCCAAAGATAGAGATCCCAAAATGGCAATTTCTTTTACATTTTTACAGTTAGAAATGATCATAAACTATATTAATATATAAATAGTGGAAAAATATTTCACCCTTTGATTTGACCTGACATTTCACTTAAACAGAAGTCATATTTTTTGCTGTAATTTTCTGGGAGAGTCAGCATCGGTGGATTCTGAAGCTGTGAATTTTTAAGCTCAGGCATAGCAATTTATTCTACTCTTTCCTTAATTAAGTAGTTAGATATTACTCAGCACTTAGGTAAACCATGTAACTCCACAGACAATAGATAAGCTAAATATAAATACACAAACAGAAGTGTGAGTGCTATGTTACATAATCTCCTATGGAAGAAAATTCCCACTCAGTAATAGAAAATTAAATTCAAATACATGCTTTTCTTCCAAATGTGTGAAGAATATCAGCCTTCTTTGATGATGGTCCCTATGCTAGAAACCTGATCGGAGACCTTGAGCTCTCACCTCCTCATACACCCACTGTTTGAGGTGAACCTACCATCTCAGAAACTACTGGTTTTTTTATAGAAATTGAAAGTCTGATCTATTAAAAAGTCCCTATGGTACCTTTATTTTTCTCTGGCTTTCAGCCTACAGGGAATGATTGAAAGGGCAAGGCAAGGGTTCATCTTCATGGTGCTGGATGATCCCAGATACTCCAGGCCACAGATTTTAGTGGATGCAGGAGCTCTCTCTGGCACACAGCTGGGTCTGAGCTCCATTTGACTGCTTAAGGTACTTCTTAAACTAACACCTCTCCATCTTTGCAGGCTGCATCTATTAAATAACTTTTTTCCCCTGCAATCAGTTTTAAAGAAATGTCTCTTTCTATAGGAGTATATCTCATGTAAACGTATAGATAAATAAACATCTATTTCTTGCTTTCTGTCATCTGCAGTGCTGAAGTCTAGCTTTAGGATGGTGAACAAATGGGTACTTTCATTAAAAGAAGACAATCTTATACTAATATCATATATGCTTTGATACCCTTAATATCTCAGTAACACAAGAGAGATAATGCATCCATTCCATTTGAAAGGAAACATGATTTATTAAGAAATTCTATACTGAGAGTCCCCCTACAACATCTGTAATAATTATTCCAGCTGCAGGCTTTTAGGAGGGTGTTAGAGGTCTGTGAGTGCAAATACTACTGCCAGGCTAACTCAGGCCGATAGATATTGGCAGTCTATAATTAATTTACCTGGCTAGACAGGAGACTGACTTTCATATAAACTTGCCATAAGGTAGCAACAAACTGGCTTAAAAGACTTGCAGGAGCAGCTGTTACAACTGTCTGATGAATGGCATCACAGAGAGTGCTTATCTGGAGAAAGGGATTTACAGAAGGATTCGATTTACAGTTTATCAAGGATTGCTCTCTTATTTTCACTTTTTAGCAGCTATCCCTATTAGTAAACATAATTATTTCCAATGACACATACAATAAATAAAATAATGGAAAATACCATATAATGTATTAAATTGTGACACTGATCATAATGTTTGAATTAATCTGTAAACAAAGAAGTGCAATATCACCTGACTCTAAATATGGTAAAACAGTAAAACATGCTAATCATAAAAATATCTTTTAGAAATATACATTTGTATACAGTGTTTCCCACACCTGTTAAATATGTCCTTCATATTATTATGATACAGTACATTGGCCTTTAAGACATCAAAATTAAAAAAATAATACCAATAATTAGCCAGAGAAAAAACACATTTACAATCTAAACCATAAAAATCTGACAATTGTACAGCTTAGAACATATAAGAAATGGAGTTTCTAATATTTGAACAATAACGTCCATTTTAATAAGTAAATTGAGTTTTCATACAAATTGAATCAAAGGTGTTGCTAGCCAGTAAGAAACTGCAGTTCACAATTTTCTGTGGGGAAGTCAGAGTTTCTCTTCTCAGCCTTCAGGGGGTTCACATGAGATATCTCATCACTTGATCTGTAGAAACTGAGAAATGAAATGTTCACTTTAGTATGAAGGCACAGAATTTCTTCCAGCAGAACCTCAAAAGGAAGCCAAGACAACAGGGGAAAAGAGGGAAGAGTATGACTTGACTCTTTCACAAATCAATCAAATGTCAATATCCATCAGACTTTTCCACCTTAAACTTTATAGGGCTAAAAGAAACTTTATGTACCTTCATCAGCAGAAAATCAGGACTCTGCAACGATCTTTTAGATTGCATGGCCCAAAATTACCACACTGAATCAAGCAAGAGCTATTGAGTCTGAGGTATACTTCCCCTCAATAATGCTATGCAAACAACTGCTGAATAATTTCTACTTTAGCAGCGATAAATGTATCTTAACTGCTTTGCAATGAAATGCTCTATTTGCATGATAGCATTCAATCTAAATAACGTGTGTGTAGAATTCTTTTCTTTGGTCCCATCACACTATTTCTATACCTTTTCTGGACCATTTACATTGTCTGTGTGCTTTCAACAGCACTTATAGTTACCAGATTGATGGATCTTCCTTCAATGGCTTGCCCTTTGACATAGTCTATTTTATTGTTCTTGTGTACATGCCATAGGCTTTAATTGTGAATACTTTGATTTCTCTTGTTGTTTTACCAGCCACAGTGTGAAACTGCAAAAATCCAGTGTCAGCCAACACTTTTGAGGGTCATTCTTCCAGTAGCGGCTGGAGGGAGGTTGCATCTAAAAATCTAGGAGTCCTGCTATGTGACCCATTCATGCTACCAGCTTCAACTAGGCATTCAGTGATGCTGCAGGGGAGCATAAGATATGCCAGCTCCATCTACCCACAAGAAAACTGACACCAGTTTCCCAATCACATCTGTCTGTAAGACTGACAGTAGAAAATGTTAACAGAAGTAGATGGTTTCTTTTTTTAAGTGAAATTTTCAACCTAAGTTCGTTTTTCTTACTTTTGAAAAATATATTTCTGCCAATTTCTTCTTCACATTTTTTTTCCTGCTTGTATCATTTTCTATGACTGAAACTGAAAACAGCTGACAAAACCTGCTGCACTTCTGATCAAAACCTGAAATATTTCCAGAGGTTCTTTTCAGCCAATTTCCTCTTTTTTCAGTAAGTTTTAAGTCTGCCATTAGTTTCTCAGAAAATAATAATAAAAAAAAAGACAATTTCTGATAAAATTTCCGTTTATTGAAAACCTGATTTTCCAATGAAAAAGGTTTTATCAGAAAAATCACTGCCCTTCAAAGCAATCAGCCATCAGACTTCCCCCCTGTTGCAAAGGAAGCACCAGATGGCTGGCCATACTCTTCATGGGTAACCAGGATTAAGGAGAAATGCTCATGCAAGAGACTCCAGGATTTTCTTCTTCCAGTTAAAATATCCTGAAACTATTATTCTCTACTTGCACGACAAAAATCTTCTCTCTCCCATATTTTTAGCTCCTGACACCTGAACTGGCTTAACTATATGAAAAAGATTTTAAAATTCTCTCTTTAAGTCTGAGAGATACATAATGGTTTTTAAGTAGCTATTCAAGTAACAAGAAGTAAAAAAAAATCCCACTATACATCCCATTACCTCCAGAGAGGGTTCCTCTTTTCTAGCCTTTTCTTCACCTATGCTTTGGTGTTCCATTATGCCATTATAAAAAGCAATAATTATACATCTAAAAGAGAGGTAGATTTTCAAGGTATTTATTGAAGCTTTTTCTCTGCCATAAACATTTCAAGCATTTACCTGTCACCAACACCAAAAAGCTTCATTAGGCTACTATTATGAAGTGTCACTGCTAACTATCTGGATCCAACTCATCAGTGCTGTCATTTAGAAACAATTATACAAATTTACTAACCCCACCAGTCCAAAATCTTGTGTTCTTCCTTCAGAATATGGGCTTGTTATTTGCCTCTTAAGACAAATAATTTTAAAGGCTGACAAGAAACTTTAAAATCCAAAATAGTCAAGCTTTTATTTTCCATAGAATGAGAGTAACCCAGGGCTATGATTAATCTAGCGTAATGCAGTACTAATTTTATTCTATTTCTTTCTTCTGAACAGAGTGCAATTTATCAGCTGGCTTTATGGTAGTGCTGATATTAAAAAAACTCATGATGACTAATGTATTTTTTTTAAACTTTTCATTTTCTTCTTGTTATATATCACAGTATCACAGTATCACAGTATGTTAGAGATTGGAAGGGACCTCAAAAGATCATCTAGTCCAATCCCCCTGCCAGAGCAGGAACACCTAAATAAGGTTACATAGGAATGTGTCCAGGCGGGTTTTGAATGTCTCCAGAGAAGGAGACTCCACAACCCCCCTGGGCAGCCTGTTCCAGTGTTCTGTCACCCTCACTGAGAAGAAGTTTCTTCTCAAGTTTAAGTGGAACCTCTTGTGTTCCAGTTTATACCCATTACCCCTTGTCCTATCATTGTTTGCCATTGAGAAGAGCCTGGCTCCATCCTCATGACACTCCCCCTTTATATATTTATATACACTAATAAGGTCCCCCCGCAGTCTCCTCTTCTCCAAGCTATAGAGACCCAGCTCCCTCAGCCTTTCCTCATAAGGGAGATGTTCCACTCCCTTAATCATCTTAGTTGCCCTGCGCTGGACTCTCTCCAGCAGGTCCCTGTCCTTCTTGAACTGAGGGGCCCAGAACTGGACACAATATTCCAGATGCGGTCTCACCAGGGCAGAGTAGAGGGGAAGGAGGACCTCTCTCGACCTACTGACCACCCCCCTTCTAATACACCCCAGGATGCCATTGGCCTTCTTGGCCACAAGGGCACAGTGTTGGCTCATGGTCATCCTGCCATCCACTAGGACCCCCAGGTCCCTCTCCCCTACACTACTCTCTAACAGCTCGTTCCCCAACCTATATTGGAACCTGGGGTTGTTCCTGCCCAGATGCAGGACTCTACACTTTCCCTTGTTATATTTCATCAAGTTATTCCCTGCCCAACTCTCCAGCCTGTCCAGGTCTCGCTGGATGGCAGCACAGCCTTCTGGCGTGTCAGCCACTCCTCCCAGTTTAGTGTCATCAGCAAACTTGCTGACAGTATACTCAATTCCCTCATCTAAATCATTGATGAATATATTAAACAATACTGGTCCCAATACTGACCCTTGAGGCACTCCACTAGATACAGGCCTCCAACTAGACTCCGCCCCATAGACTACAACTCTCTGGCTTCTGTCCTTCAGCCAGTTTGCAGTCCACCTCACTACCTGATCATCCAGACCACACTTCCTCAATTTAGCTATGAGGATGCTGTGGGAGACTGTGTCAAATGCTTTGCTGAAGTCAAGGTAGACCACGTCCACCGCTCTGCCATCATCCATCCACCTTGTTATTTCCTCATAAAAGGCTATGAGGTTGGTCAAGCATGACTTCCCCTTTGTAAAGCCATGTTGACTGCCCCTCATAACCCTCTTATCCTTGATATGTCTTAAGATGGCACCAAGGATAAGGTGTTCCATCACTTTCCCAGGGATGGAGGTGAGGCTGACCGGTCTATAGTTACCCGGGTCCTCCTTCTTGCCCTTTTTGAAGACTGGAGTGACATTTGCTTTCCTCCAGTCCTCAGGCACCTCTCCCGTTTCCCAAGACTTGGTAAAGATGATGGAGAGTGGTCTAGCAATGACTTCCGCCAGTTCCCTCAGCACCCGCGGGTGCATCCCATCTGGACCCATGGATTTATGGATGTCCAGATTGATCAACTGGTCCCTAACCCATTCCTCGTCGACTAAGGCAAACTGCTTCAGTGACCTGGCTTCATCTGAGGTCTCAGGAGTACAGGGCTCTTCAGGACTGCCTCTGGCAGAGTAGACAGAGACAAAGAAGGCATTCAATAACTCTGCCATCTCTGTATCTTCTGTCACCAGGGCACCCATCCCGTTCACCAGTGGGCCAACCTTGCCTCTGGTGTTAGTTTTATCAGCTATGTATTTGAAAAAGCTCTTTCTGTTGTCCTTGACCCCTCTTGCCAGATTTAATTCTAAGGAGGCCTTAGCCATCCTAGCTGCCTTCCTACATCCTCTAGCAGCAGCCTTATATTCCTCCCAAGTGGCCAGCCCCTCCTTCCATGACCTATAAACTCTGCTCTTCCACTTGAGCATACCCAGCAGTTCCTTATTTAGCCACGCAGGTCTCTTGGCCCTCTTCCTTGACTTCCTATGTGTCGGGATGCTCTGCTCTTGAGCTTGGAATAAGCAATCCTTGAATGCCAACCAGCTATCTTGGGCCCCTTTACCTTCAAGCAGCCTTGCCCATGGGACTTCCCCTAGCAATTGCTTGAAAAGGCCAAAGTTTGCCCTGCTGAAGCCCAGGGTTGCAATTCTACTTGCTATTCCACTGGTCCTACCACACAAGATCCTGAATTCCACCATCTCGTGGTCGCTGCAACCAAGGCAGCCCTCAACCTTTACTGCTTCGACCAGACCCTCCTTGTTAGTGAGGATGAGATCCAGCAGCGCTCCTCTCCTGGTTGGCTCATCCACCATTTGGATGAGGAAGTTATCATCTATACACTGGAGGAACCTCCTGGACTGTGGCTGGGTTGCTGAGTAGTCCTTCCAGCAAACATCAGGGAAGTTAAAATCCCCCACGACAACCATGGCCTGTGACTGTGAGGCCGCTCTCAGCTGCCTGTAGAAGACCTCGTCAACTTCCTCACCCTGATCTGGTGGCCTGTAACAGACACCCACAACAGTATCGCCCCTGCCAGCCTGCCCCTTAATTCTCACCCACAGACTCTCAACTCGCTCGTCCCCTGTCCCTGGACAGAACTCAGTACATTGCAGCTGCTCTCGCACATTAAGAGCAACCCCACCACCCCGCCTGGCTGGCCTGTCTTTCCTGAAGAGGACATAGCCCTCCATGAGTATATTGCAGTCATGTGAGCTGTCCCACCACGTCTCTGTAATTGCCACCAGATCATAATCTCCTGACTTAACACAGGTCTCCAACTCCTCCTGCTTATTTCCCATGCTGCGCGCATTGGTGTACAGGCATTTCAAGGAGGGAACTGAGCTCACCAATTTCACCCTAGGATTATAGGAGGCCTCCCAGTCTTCATCAATTCTAGAGTGCTGCCCCAATGGGGTAAGCCCAGTTACAACCCCATCCCCCTTCGAATCTAGTTTAAAGCTCTCCAAATGAGCCCTGCTAATTCATGCCCCAGCATCCTTTTGCCTCTGTGAGTTAAACCTTTCCCATGTGCCATCATTCGGACTGGAGCCTTATAAAACCAGCCGTTATCAAAGAACCCAAAGCCCTGCCTAAAGCACCAGTCTCGTAGCCAATCGTTTACAGACTGAATTTTCCCATTCAGTCCCACATCATCACCGGAAGATGGAAGAACTGAGGAGAAGATCACTTGAGCCCCAGACTCTTTCACCATATATATATATATAAAAAATATCCTGACACAACAAGGATGAACTGAATTACATTTAAGCCAGCTATATGTCTTTTATTTGATCCAGTTCTGACAGAAAACCACTTTAGAATGCGTGATTTGAACATAATGCATTTTAAGAATTGAATATCCCAACCGAGCATACAGTCTTGGCAGCCGTAGACAATATCAGACAAACAGCTGTCCTAATTGCCATCATAATCTCTGAAAAAAGATGGAGATAGGTTGTGGAATATTTATTGGTTCATTTTCCACTTGAAATTATTTTTGTTGGGTTTTTTTTCCCTACCTAGGCGGCTTTTTCAGCATGCGCTCCTGAAAACAGTCTTCTTAGACATAAAACTGCATTTCAGTCTTCCAGAAATGCTCTTGCTACTGTTATTATAGTTCCAATATGATCCTTCTAGCATTTTTCCAGACTCAAATTATACTAAATTAATTTTTACTTTGTACTGTTATCAAGTATATAACATTGGAAAGCCAACATTAAATATTAAACACCTCACTAAATGAAATGCAGTTCTACTTAATGGGCCTCAAACTATAATCACTAAAAATGATGGTGTTAATCAGATAAAATTCAGTGAAGATCTGGAGTTTTCCATCTTGTCTTTTAGAGGTTTAACTGTTATGTCACTTACCTCCCCTCAAAGCCTAGATAATTCCAGTCTTTACATCTGCAGATCTTTAAGAATGTCCTACATGTAAAGGACACTTTTTTGTGGAAAAGCCTGGCCATCAGATCACCTGCCAGGGGACCATTTCCTTTAATCTTGGTGCTTCTGGTCACCAAGCGTGACTCAACAGGAATAAATTGTGTTGTGTATTTCTCCTAAAAGGCTTTTATGAGAAGGCAAGCCCAATGTATGGTAAAGACCTGCAAGACACCATTATTTGCAAACGGGATGAACCACTTCCCAGCCACCCTAGGCAGCTGGAAGCTATAATAGTGACTGCTTCTGTGGCAGGTGGGATGCTGCTGGCATTTCTAAACTTGTTCAGGTGGACTATATTTGTCTCTATGAGTCTATGTAATACCAGGGAACAGTATTACATATAGTGCCTGTGAGCACATGTGCATGAACTCTGAGAGTGAACAAATCAACATTCTGACCAATGAGTATCACACTAATAAAATGAATGCTTATAACAAAATTGTTTTAACACATTCTACTCAGATCTCTTGTTATCTCAAGTCTTCATGTCGCAGCTTGGGTGTTAGAAAGGACTGCCATGGTTTAACCCCCGCCAGCAACTAAGTACCACACAGTCGTTTGCTCATCCCACCCTGCTTTGGGTTGGGGAGGAGAATTGGAAGAAGGTAAAACCTGCAAATTGAGTTTAAGAATTAAAATAAAGTCCAATATTCCCCCGCCAGCAACTAAGTACCACACAGTCGTTTGCTCATCCCACCTTGCTTTGGGTTGGGGAGGAGAATTGGAAGAAGGTAAAACCTGCAAATTGAGTTCAAGAATTAAAATAAAGTCCAATATAATGATAAAATAAGTAACAATAATAATAATAATAATAGGAAGAAGAGAGAAAGAGGAATGAAATTCAGGAAACACAGGTGATGCTCAATACAATTGTCCCTGAGCAGTGATCAGTGGCTCCTGTCAACTCCCCCCAGTTTATATACTGAACATGATGTTCTATGTTATGGAACATCCCTTTGGCTAGTTTGTCATGGTTATGTGTCCCTCCTCAGTGGCAAAGCACAGGAAACTGAAAACTCCTTGACTTAAGGTGAGCATGACTTAGCAAGAACTAAAACATCAGCTGTGTATCCCAGCCAAAACCAAGACATGGAGGCATGAGTTCTAATTTCTGCTAGTTGAATCCAACAGGGCTCAGCCTCTTCCCTGCTCTGGTTTATTTATTCTCCCTTACAATTCTGAAAAAGAATTGTACATAACCACAGGATATGTTCCCTGCTCCCCATAAATTCCTAGTTTCCTTCTCACAGGCTTTATTGGAAAAGTTTACTTGACGTTCTTTACCATGCTCATCTTCCAGACCTGGGTGTACAGAAATAAATCTTACTGCCTGAGAACGTAAATTCAGTGTATGTCCTTGGAAGGGAGTATTCAGAATGCGTCATGACTAAATGACACAAAAGAAGTACATGACTAACATCTTCCCTTGTAGTACATTAATAAAATATTTAGATAAAAGTCCCATAGATTGTGGATGTTACAGAATTTACTGTATGGTTTACCCCACAATAATTACAAGCAGTAAGAGCATCCAGTAAGTACATATATAGAAGATGGTAATCTGACAAAATGCATCTGGTTTTAAACAACTGATTGCTCTGAATATTTAATTTTTATAACATTAATCTTAGCAGTTCCCAGAAAATGCAGCTAAGCAGTGGATGGATAGAGGACGATGCACATATACACGAGTTTGAAACCCAAACTCTCAAATGTCCTTCCTTTTGATCTCCTGCCTCTTTTTCCTTGCCAGACAAACTCATCTTCAGCACTGGAATTCTGGACTCTGGCCTGAGTTTAATAACTATAAGGGAGGCATCTGAAGCTAATTGGTCACAATTAGCTTGGTTTCAGGTAAAATTGCATCTCTACCTCTGTCAGGGTCCTATTGAGTAGGAGGTTTTATGCCTGTCACCTTCCCAGGTTGCTGCTGGTATCTGACTAGGCTTTGGCAGTGAGTTATGTGAATGCCATATGTCACTTTCTGCAAAAAAAGTGCAAGCCCATTAAAATGCAGCTGATTCACTGTCCTTTTGCTCCAAACACTGGCCTTCATACTTGCACTACCTCAAACTGCAATTGTAGCATGATTGCTTTGATTACCTCTGATGCTGACTCCTTCACTACAACTGAGAATACTGACTCTAGGTCCACAGATGCCACTCATGTCCTCTAGGATGACATACTTTGTTTCATTTGTGATAATTTCTTCTGATTTGAAATGTACTTTCTGGACAGCCAAAGAAGTGAAAAAATTAGTCTGATTGCAGAATTAACTTTTTTAAAAAAGAAAACCAAATCATTGTTAGCTATTATTGATCCAGATATTTCCTTAAAATGAGAAAAAATCAGGATAAATTAAGGAAGGTAGTAGTGCAAATTGCCATTCTGTTTATTTTCTCTGTCTAGCTCAAGACAATACCCTTCCTTTCTTTCAAGCAGGCAGCTCACTCTGAGTGCAAACCCCAGTAATTTATGTTTGTAAGGCACCATGGGGGCATGTGCTTCTATTGGCTTTTACACAGCATTCATCATCAGGAATGGAAAACCACAAGCAATGAACAAGGCTTACCAAGGAACCTTAAGTTTGTATTAGCTATTGCATTGACTTCACAGCTGTGTTCATTTAAGATACTCCCTGTGCTTTGTCCCTTGATTTAAGGCATGAAATCTCTGATAAAGTAACAAGTTGTATAGGTGATTCAGTATAATAACCCCATATGAAATGTAAATGCCCTGTTCAGTAGGTGTTAGCAGTGGAATGCGAATGTGATTATGGGTCTGCCGCTGTCATTTGTAACACTTGTAAAACACGACAGACAAAATTATGACTTTAAAGCAAAACTTTTTATAATGAGCTAGTGATGGAATATTCACCACACAGAACAAATAGGAGGAATTGTAGAGTTTGGCAAATATTAATGAAGAATAATTAGAGGAAACAGTTGCACCTTCTTTAAACCTTTTTCAAATGATGAACCCTAATCATTATCTACTGTACACTGTCAATTATACTTTAATTGCTGAAAACACTACAGAATCTTTTTTCTGTTCAGTGAACAGTTTAATTACTTTGAAGTGTTAGTACTTCTGTGAGTACATGTGAGAATGGCTGTTTTACTCATAAGTGAAAACAAACATATATCTTCTTTGTATTAAACCGCTTTGTTTCACTTGTTTGCCTGATAAATGTCAGCAGGAAGAATGAGATATCCATATCAACATGTTGATTGGTTCCTAGACCAACAGATCTTTCCTTTCTCAGAGTCCTGTGTTGCTGCAGTTGAGATGATGGTCAGGTGTAAGGCTGAAGGAACAACTTTGGGTTTAGAGTCACCACGGTCATTTGAGAGCTTTGTTGAGAGGGTCTATGAGAGCAGCAAAGAGGAGGCAGGAAAGATGTGGATCTTCCCATCTTGCTTTACCCTGTGCGTTTTCCTCCTACTTGACTGATTTTCACAGCAAAATATTTCTCTACAAGTTCCTTCATAGCAGTAGAAGACTCAGGGAACAGTAGTGTACTTTCTGTTCATGGTAGGAGGGATCTGAAGCTGGAGGCATTGGAGCTTCTGCAGAGTGGGCTGCAGGATCTCAAGCGGGAGAACGTGGAAGAGGTGGGAAATTGGGAAGGTGGTGCTTTTGCAGAACTCGCTGCTCTGAAGCCTGTACCCAGATTTCACTCACAAGGCTGCCTCACAGTGAAGCCATACTACCACCAGTACTCCATTTCATGCTCTCTCTTGGCTGATAAAGCCAAACCAAATGCAGTAAGGCCTCACTGATGCTGCTCATGGAATTCCCTCAGCATGTACCAGTATACCTTGAGAGCAATTCATCACCTTCTTGGGATCCAGTGCCAAATATAGCAAAGCGGAAGACGGCCCACTTTCCTTTAACCCTGAATACGAGTGGATATTTGCAGTGATTTCCCAGAGATATGACGCTCATTGGAGATGACTAGGTGTTTTGTGCTTTTTGGGATTGTCTGTTCCATGAGAAGAAAGTCTGAGTCCTAGCAGGATCCATGGTAAGGATTGTTCTTTATCATTCTGAATGCTATGAAGGAAATGGCTTTAGAATGCAGGGTGCTGTCAGAAAGTCATAGAATAAAATTCCTATTGAATTAACCTCTGCTCAATGTGCGGAGTAGGAATTCCCCAGTGTGAGGTTCAATCAGTATTAATGCTGAAGGGAATAATTCCTGACCTACCAATGACAAGGGTGCAGGTTTGAAAACACAGCTTAATGTACAAAGGAACTACTAAAACTTATACCCTGAGGCCACTCGTTATGTCTACAATTTAAGTAGTGTATTTTTAAAATATAAGAAAGTAGAAGCTTACTGGGAGAACTACTTTAATTACACAGAAAGCACCTGTTAAACTTTCCCAGTATTGCCAAATTAGAATTTAGAGAGGTATCAAAAACCAAAGTGCACTGATGCAGGAAAAAGAAATTGTATGCAGTGATGGTAATGAGATCAGGAATGTCGTATCTAATCAACAAAAGATTCTTCAGTTTCTTGGAGGCAAAAGTTTTACTCGGCATAAAGACTAGGTGGAGTGAGATAAAAACCAAAGTAATAGAGAAGAAATAGGCAGGAGGGCTTGCTAGAGGAAGCAGTTGGAAATATTTATGATGAGAAGACAGAGATACTGGGAAAGCTCAGGGTAAACCATAGGAAGGAGGAGAGGGATGAGACCAACAGTGATGCACAACATATATTTAAATGGTAGCAATAGTGTACTAAATTAACACAGTCAACTAAACATACAGGATGTAGAGTTACCTGTGAAAGACTGTTACCTGTGAAACACCTGGTTTGGGAATGTGATCCAGATGGAAATGACAATGGTAGCTGAACCTATTTTAAACAGGTTTTGCTTGTTACTTTCCTGCAAAGTACTTATTTGACTGATAAGTGCATTGTAGTGTTGTTTTTTTTTTTTCATGACTTCAAAATCATTCATTTAAAAATAAAAATTACAAAGCAGAACTGGGGACTTGGGCATATATTGTGGTCTAAAAATGATGCAGAATCACCTCATAGCTGAGAAGGGATCCCTGCAAAGAGGAAACAGAAAATAATTTAGTCTTCTGATTCTTTATTTGTTGGGGCTGGACACAACTTAGTCAATTTTTAAGACGTTATAAACCTGTACTATTCTTCTAGAAATCAATAGCAACAACAATTTTTAAACTTCAGATACACATATCAGCATAACAGGCTGGCTAGGATGGCATTTGATTAACTTCCAAATCCTCAGTTTGGCAGACTGAGCTTGTTTTACTCCTCACTGATTGCTTTTTTGTTGAAATGCCAGTTACAGTTCTATTACCCTTTAAATAACTTCCCTTTTCTGAGGCTTGTAAATGCCTAGGTACAGATAAATTCAATCTGCCTTTCATGTTTTGATATTAATGATGCAGAAAATCTTCTTAGTAACACGTTTATATTTTCTTCAAAAAATGAGACCTTTTGGAATAATTGGGTCACTAACTGCAGTGGCTCTGTGATTTGTATTAAAAAAGAAATAAATAAAATTTGTGTCTCTTTATATGTTAAAATAGAAACCTTTTGGCTTTTCAGTGTTTACCCCTCTTTACTTCCATGAAGAATTTCAGCAGAAGAATGTTTCCTCTGATGGTTTTTTATTCAGCATTCTTGAGGCTCAGGCATACTGATAAAGCCTGTGAAATGAGTGTTTTCTAGGTGAACTAAAGCTATCTACTTTCAAAGATGGACACACCAGGAAAAATGTGTGATGCATGACAATTGCTCAATTTCAGCTAAATCTAAGAATTCGAGGATTAAACTGATAGGCTCAAACCCATAGCCAAACTGAGACCCAATGGCTGGCCTGAGTCATTACAGAGGATTTTAGTGTCTCAGTGAGAACCTAGAAAACACCAGTGTGCCCTTTCTGTTCTCTCACCATTGTTCTCACTGTACCTTTTACTGTTGCTTTGGTATCTGCGCTAGGTTACTATTCTGATGCCTGTTCTCTCTGCACAGAACCGAGAAATGTTGGTTGCAAATAATGGGTGAACCCAATCCAGCACCTTCCACAAGCCATCCAAAGCCTGCTGGAGTCAACCAAAATACAGGGGAGTAAAAGAAGACCTGCTTCACCAGAATTAGTGAAAATTACATGGGCAAAAGTATGCACGGGTAGAGGCTGAAATCAGTCTTCATATTTAAAGTGTTGAGTTACTTCAGTTAAATCTGATGTTTCTTTAGCAACCATAAGTTACAGCAAAACTTGTGATCTTTTTCATAAGCCAGCTTCACCTGCTCCTGAAAAGAGACTTAGGTTTGCTTCTGGGTGTTTGGCTGCCCTCCTTCTTGTACTGTACTCAGAGGTTGACTCTATGCTCGTAAATTTTAAGCTAGCAAAATCTGTGGAGCTGATTCTGATTTACTTAAGTAGAATAAACATAATAAACATAGGCCACTAGTACTGACCATTAGGATCAATTATATTGGAGAGGAATTAATCTCATTTAGGCAGGTATTTTGTTTACATGTCTGAGAGAATTTTTGGCCTTATCTGACAGCATTATTTGCTTTTGAATGAATTTACAGGTGGATGGTTTTGATGTTTTGTTGTTTTGGGTTTTTGTGTGTATGTTGGTTTTTTCCTTTGTTTTTGTTTGGTTTTTTGTTTGTGTTTTTTGTTTGCTTTTGGGTTTTTTTGTTTGTTTTGTTTGTTTTTTAATTGAACACAAAACTGTTGCTTTTGACAGTTGAAGCTGAGTCATTAAAATGAAATATTTTAATATCTCAAAAATGTCAAGCACCATGACTATCTTGTTTGTACCTAAAAGCTTAAGATAAACACATAGTCTTGCCTTAAGATTAAAAAAGAAAAAAAAAAAAACAAAAACCCCAAATGAATAATGAGTACTATATAATGATAAATCTACTGACAGTGGGTCAACAAACAGTAGAGTCCCTATTCACACCGAAAACAGAGAAAGCACCCAAAGTACTCTTTCAAAACACAGATCTACATGAAGGTAGTGCATAAGCTTGACACTAAGTGCTTAGACAATTTCTAAAAAGCATTAAAACATATTAAGCAGTAATCAGAATTTCTTTTATGTATCAGGTATATAGCCAAGATGTCACCCATGGTAGTGTTTCCAAACAGACATATTGCCAAACTTTCATGAGGCTGTAAATCCCACACACAAGCCAGTACCCTGTATCTGGTAAATAAGTGTACTTAGAACTAGCCTATTGCAGCATTGGGCTATGAAGAGCACTTGTTTCAGGTTGTCTAGGGTAGCCTAAATGCTAGAATTTCTGTGACCAGTTCTTATAGTGGTTCCCTGAGAATAAATTAATAAAAAAAAAAAAAAAAAAAAAAGCCTCTATTTAATATTTATAGAATCACAGAATAATAGAATAGTTAGGGTTGGAAAGGACCTTAAGATCATCTAGTTCCAACCCGCCTGCCATGGGCAGGGACACCTCACACTAAACCATGCCACCCAAGGCCTCATCTAACCTGGCCTTGAACACCGCCAAGGATGGAACATTCACAACCTCCCTGGGCAACCCATTCCAGTGCCTCACCACCCTAACAGTAAAGAATTTCCTCCTTATATCCAATCTAAACTAAAACAGTGTGTGAACAACAAATGTGTCTACTGTGCTATTGAATATATTAAATATAACTGTCAGGAAGTTTCTTATATTTTTTGATATCATGACATGCTTTAACTATTTTCTCTACTTTTTCAGTCACAGGTTATTAGATTTACTGCAGCTTTGGAAGGTACAACACATTAGTATCTGTCAGGTGTACTGCCACTAATGACTTTCTTAGCTTGCTCAAGTGCAAACACCTTACACTGATATTTATCAAGTGAACACAATCTTTTATCAATTCATTTGTCTTAGAAATGAAGAATTTTATGTTTCCTCTGACACTGAAAGCAAGATTTCAATGAAGATCAAAATGTTCAGTGCCCTGGAAAGACTAAATTTTGCTTTGCCTCAATGATATTTAAAGTAATCTAAATAAGATTTCTGGCAAAACGTTGCTTCAGCCGTTACCATTAATTAGAAGTTTTGTCTTTATTTTTTCTAAGTAGTACCCTGTATAAGTGCACTCAGTAAGCTGCAAATAGTCACAGTAGCTATTGATCTTTTTGACATGCCTAATCAGCCTAATTCTGCTGATAGAAGAGTCAATCTGATCTGCCCTGATGCTATTGACAGGAAAAAATTTATGCAAAAAGGCAATGAAAAATCCAGTTTAGTTAAAATAATGAATTAAGTACTACTAATCCTACCACATATTCACATATTTGATCAATCTTGTTTTTTCAGATAAGCACAATTGGGCTTAAACTACATGAAATTCATCAGACAAATTTTTATTCCTTTTCTATAGATCTTGTTCTCTGCTGAGTATTTTCATTGTTGAATTCTCTTGCAAAATAATGTAAGTAAAGGAAGTTTCAATGTTTCATGCAGACTTGCTATTAAATTACTTTAATTTCCCTTTAGCTACATATAGCAGAGATGTGACAGATGCACTTGACCCCTTATTAGTTCCGGCTCCACAGGAGGTAAAGGCCTGAGCCATAGCCATTCCAAGAACTCCTTTAGTTTCATCTGTTCTCTGAAAACCCACAAAGGAACACAGGAGTGACACAGTAAGCATCGATGCATATGAGTTTGGAACACTGATCACGCAATGAACAGAGTGACTTTTCCAAGACAAGTTTATCAAGAAACAAGGAAAGTTGTGGGCACAAGGAGTCTTGTGCACACCTTTTCTGTCAAATGTAGTTTGACTACAAGCCAGGCACTTTATTCCATAAATATGACAGCCTAAGTGAGCCTTCTTTGAGCTCTTCCGGCTAAGCAACCTGGTTGTATGGTAGTAATCTCCCCTTGAGCTGGGACACATCTCAAGGCATTGTCAAGGCAGAGACACCTTTTACCAAAGCGAGATCTTTGGTAAGCAACCAATATTGTGCATAATCTTGTAGTCTGGTACTGAATCTCGTGACTTGGTAGCTTTGATTTTGACTTGGTAATTTTAATTTATGACTTGGTAACTTTGATTTTATGTTGGTAGTTTAAAATCATTGTTCAAATGATTGTGCTGTACAGTAATAAAGTGAACCTTGCCAATGGACTTTGTTAGGTCTCACTTTTACAACATCATATTAAAGCCACTTTTGATAATACCTTTGACAATGGTCTTTACAGTGATCTAAATCACCCACTCATGAAAAAAAGAAGATGCCTTTTAATAGTTTTAGCCAAAGTACAACTTTGTTCCATTGATTTAAATAGTACTTGCATCAGTTCCTACAAGAAAGATAGCTATTATATCATAGTGGTTTTAGTTTTGTATAATGAAATCCAGTGCACCAAGAGGATTATCCTGAATTCTATAATTTTTTGTCTGTGGCAGTTTCTGGTATTTGTGTTTGAAACATGATTCTCTATCAGATGCTAGAAATAAATCCTACGATAGACTGAAAATAAGCAGTGCAGAGGTGGAGAAAAGGACAAGAGTAAGGAATTAAATACCCCAGAGAGGTAAATTTAACAGAAATATACTTAATAGAAAGGGAATTATAATAGCTGTTAAAATAACTGCTGTAAATCTATCTTGCAACCAGCACTGGGCCTTGTACAGTCACTGTACCTTTTGTTTTTGATACAATTTAATAAAAATTCTTCTCAAGATATCTCATTAATGAAACTCCCATCTAATGCTTGTGTGGCTTCATTATTTTTAGTGTAGCTACACCAGCATAAAATCACAATGCTGAAACTTCAAATTCCAGCCAAGCACTAACCAGAGTCTGATCTGAGTTACGACACCGTAAATCTATTGTATTTTAAATCAGTGGAATCACATGCTCTACCAGAAAACAGTTTGCTCTACTGAATGCTAAACCACTGCTGTGCTATTATTATTATAGATATTTATTATGAAAGGCTGACAGCTTGGTAGAAACTATTATTCTCAGGCAATGTAACATAGATGTGAGTGCTTGTGTGTAACTCACTCCAATTAATTAGTTTGTTGGCATTTTATTAAGCATTAGCCGAAAGTGATTTTTTTTTTCCAAATCTATACTTCAGGTTTTCAGCTAATTAATTGGATGCCATCTTTGTTATTTACAAGAGGATTGCAATGATAAATTACAGTCAATTTTGAGCCAGTGCTTCCTCAATGATTGATTAGTGCCATCTGAAACAAGTTCATAGAAGTTATATGAAATGCTCTAGGTTGCCCAGCTGCTAAATCAGCAGAAGAAAACCACCACATGCCTTATTTCTGAAATGCTTTGTCTGCATGCTCTCAGCCACACCACACACTGCTAATGCTACTTTTAGTGAGAAGATTTTTAGAGATGCTGACGTCAAGTTGCTTTTTAAATATCAAAACGTGTGTTGGACTGTGCTGCAAAGGTGATTTTTCTGCTCTCCACTGTGCAGCCACAGGAATAAGATGAGGTTATTTGCTTTCCTTCCCACTCCTTTCAATTTAAAGCCATGACAGCCACCTGAAAACTGCTTGATATAACTGATGACTTGAGTTCCAATGATTTGTGGCTTGTTTGTGATTTGTGTGTGAGGTAAATTTAGTAAACATTAAGATCTTTCTTCACTGGAGCTTGTTTCCTGGAAGGAAAGAAAGGAAGCTATGTAGGTGTGTTGGTTTTTTCACAGCACTGTTAGGGGACAGCTTAAGCAATGAGTGGATGCGCTCACACTAGGAAGGAACACAAGATTTTTAATTCACTGCAGCTAGAAACCATTCAGCGAGAGGAGTGGATACCGGTCTAGTAAAATCTGGGATAATCAGCTACTTAGTTGGGTTTTTTTGTTTGTTTGTTGGGGGTTTTTTTGTGTGTGTTTTTGTTTGTTATTTGGGTTTTTTTTTTGGGGGGGAGGGTGTTGGTTTTTTTTGGTTGGTTTTTCTTTTATCTAGAAGGAGCAATGGAAACAGATTTGAAGTTTTCATCCAATCCAGCTACTTCTGATGGTCAGTCAAGTGACAGGAGTAAGCCCAGGAGCTACATTCCAAGCTAGTGATATATATATCTCTAAATATATTATTCCATGCCCTTGTACAAGGGGAAGCGGAAAGCCAACATGTAAGACCAGGTGGATGAGAAGCAGATGGCACCCATGACTGAACAAGTTGAGGTCAGCTATTTGACAAATCTGTACATGTCTGGATCATATATCTGAAATTACCATTTAAAGAACTCTTCAGTATGTCAATGCAGCAAAAGTCTTTGGGTATTTTTCTAAAAAGCCTCAAGCTGGAGTGTCTGCAGCACTGGAGATACTTACTGAGACACATTTGTGAGCAAACAGTTGATACAAAAGATACCCAGGAGGTGAAATTTGAGGAGTGCAGCAGATAGTTCAAATACAGCATGTTTTGAATTAGAGTTCAATGAGCAATCAAGTTATTGTGACATAAAACTTTTTCACATTTCAGCTGAGCCATAATGACTATTTGTGGGCATGTCTGTAGTCCTTTGAAAATTACAGTGCAGGGACAAACAACATCCTGATCTAAATGGTGGATGAAGAAGGTGTGCAGCTGTTGAATGTGGTATCGCTTTGTGTGTGCAGCCAGGCAGGTAAGTGAAGAGGCTAAAGCAGCCTTAAATCCACGCTTGACTTAGCTCAGGCAGGAGGCTAAACTACTTCTCATTTCTTCACAGTTGGTCTTGGCTGAAAGCAGGCATGCGGACAGCTGCTGTTGCTCTGTTAATGCGCGGTTAACCTGTTCCTCCAGATAGACAGCACATGGACTTAGAGGACTGTTCCTACCACCTAAACCCACAGCATACATCCTGCATAGTCATTTCCTTTGCAAGTTAGAATTAAATATCAAGAAATATACTTTTGAGTCCTCTGATCCAGAGATGCAGACCCCCATACACAGATTCAGAGGCTCCATTCTGGCAGCATTTGGACTCTGGCAGAGGGTCTGTCCTTAATGAACCCTTCCCTTTACTGACAGCCTTAGGGCTCATCACAGGGGAAACAAAAAAAGATAACAGTATTGTGTTCAGCAAAACAAGTCCTGCAGCAGGTTCTTGGCAAATGGCTAAGCAGAAGATTTACAGCTAAATATGGAGCATTGAGAAAAAGATTAAGCTCTAAGTTTAAGTCATGTTCCTCTCTCCTTCTAATAATATTTTTCAGACTTGTGGACTCACAACTAATTTTGATGCTGAAGTGACTTCAGAACATTAGCTGTGCCGACTACAAATTGTATTCTATTTGCTCTGCTGCTCTTAGGGGTGAAAGAAAAGATTTTTTTCATCATTACCCTAAATCCCTTAAGCTTCACATTTGGAAAAGATTATAGATTTCATTAAAAAATGCACTTTGGAGGGGTATTTCTTATTCTGAATATTCTGGTTATGATTTCACACATGGAAAGTTTGTCCTAATTGTTTCACATTTAACACTCTTCATGCTTAAAAGAACAGTGTTAAAAGTGAAACATTCATTTTTTCCTCAAATGAGTTGCAAGTGGCTTCATTCCAAATTGGCACATTTGCTATTAGTAAGCTCTTTTTATTAAATAACTTAATTTTCATAAAACAGGAGAACACCTGTTAAGACTTTTTTGTCTCATAGCAAGCTTACCTATCATCTATTTTACTTTTCACAAAACAGAGGGTGATGCCAGATAGCAGGGCACAAAATGGGTAGAGGTAGATTGAAATTCCAAGTATTCCTACTGGAATTCATTATATATTTGACAGTATTCTGGTTAACTTTCCAGTCATACAGCTATCAGTGGTTGGAGTAGAAAGTAAAACTTACAGGAACTGGCCATTATATCTACATAAATATATGTAAGTATAAGTGAAAACTAGTCTAAATTACAATATGCATCACAAAATACCAGCTTCTGATTTTAACAGTACTGGCTAGTGCTGCCAAGAGTTTGGGTAGAAACTGTAGAGCAAAGATGCATAGTTCAATTTATAATTGCTCTCTGTGGGAAACACCCATTGCCTGAGATTTCTTTGAAGTAATCCTTTGTAGTGCAATCCTTTATCCCATCCATAGCTGGTTTTCATTCACTGATCTCCCTAGGCTTTGCAAAAGAAAGAAAGCGTTAATATTCGATCATAGCAGGGATGAGGTGAAGTGGTGGCTTCCAAAGCTTGAGGAAAATGGCAAGGGAGAATGAAAAGCATAAGGAATTTACATCAGTGACAGTCTTGGTTCTGAGCTTTTAAGTCTACAATATTGCCAGCTTATTGGCTAGAGGGTCCCTTCCACCAGGGAAGGTGGAAGGCATGAGGCTCTACTGCCCTGGCACTGGGACGGGCTGCACCTGACCAAGACAATGCATGTAAGCGCTTTTCCTCAGCCTTTCCTTGCTACCACCATATCAGGGTTGGAGGTAACACTCATGAGTGCTGTGGTGCAAGGCAGGGGACACCACTCTCCATGTGCAGTGACCCACCTCCTTGTAGAACTCAAGGGGCTCAGTAATGGCATGCAGGAAAACTGGAGCTGGTTCTCCTCCATGCCTTAGATATGTGGCTCAGACCTCTTTGTCTTTGGAGCTGTGTCTGCAATACACTGTACTTCAACTAATTCCATAACATAAATGTTGGAAAGGCTTTTTAACTTGGAAGCATTGGTGTGCAAATGTGGCTGTGCCAATTCCAGACTTTCACTGCTAACGAAGTCTTCCCATTCTGCTTGCTTTTTAGAAACTTTCCTGCTTAGGCCTTTGCTAGATGAAAATTTTCTTCTGTAGATATATGCTGAATATGTCATATCCACAGGGTAAAATGACAGTACTGAACAGTCAGAGGCTAATACTGTTAGTTAACCTACCCACTTAGTCGTCTGCAGCATGGAGTCTGACATTCTAATTAGTGCAAAACCCACCAGTCTTGTAAAACTGTCTTTAACCTCTATTGCTAATATCACTTCAGCAGGTATTAGCCATGGTGGGACATTATATTTATAACTATGTATTCATTACTAAATTTCAAATTCCTACAAAATCAGAGTGGCAGCTTCGTACAGAAGTCCTTCATATCTGTACACAGAACCTGCTCCTTTGAGAAAAAATGATACTGTCATCCATTCTACATGCCTGTTAAAAGATGAGGGGATTCAGGTTGTACTAGCTTCTTCTAGTCATAATCCTATTCAGGATTTATAAATTCAAGAGGGCCTTGTGCTGGTTAAAGGGACACAAACCCTCAAATTAGCTGTAGATTTAAAATGCGTTTGCAGTAAGAGGTATAAATCACTGGTTATTCACCTGCCCTGTTACTCCAGACTTGGTGTTGGTTCAGCTTTGCCCATTACTGACTGACTTCTGTTGGCTTCACTGAATGATTTTTACAGTGCACACATGATTAACTGTGTGGTAAAAGGCAAGCAGGAACAATGACACTGAGCAACAGAAGTGACTCCTGCTCACAGCAGAATATGAAAGAAAGGAAGAGAGGGAGAGTATTATAGTCTAAACCAATGTGACTGACCCATGCTTACTTGGAATGAATGAATAAGTATAAATCTGACTTTCTAAATATTTTTTTAGTGTTGCTCTAGAACTTGGAAGTTTGTCAACATGATGGGAATTTCATGAAAGGTGCAGTCTCAGGCTAAAAGCTCAAATATTTCTTTGCCAGATGTTTCTTAAGGAAAAATCCTTCCATCAAAAAAATCTGTAGCTGCCAACACAGCCTACAGAAGATATACATGAAAGACAGGGACTGGGAATTATGGGGGAGCACATGTTTTCTAATGAGAAAGTTCTCCATTCTAGAATCTTCTTTAATTTTGAAATACTCCAGTTAGAATAAAAAAATACCAGTATGTTTTCCTTTCTCTATTTACATTTTAGTAAATATAGAATAATAAATGTAAACCAATTTAAAGTATATTCAATTTCCTTCCTAAAATCACCAAGTGTGGTAAAATATATTTTTCTTATTTATTATCAGAGGGCCCTATGCTTAATTGATGCTACAGTGTATGAAGAATGAAGGATTTGGCTCTAGTGAATCACAGTGCTATTGTGAGCTTATTCATTTAACCCACACTGTTGTTTCTCTGTGGTTACTTGTAGCAACTGCAGACAGATATAATCATGGCATCATTATTCCTTACCAGCTCATTGCTGCCATCCTCATCAAAATCCTCCTCTATCCCATCAGTCATATCTTCTCCATCCCCATCTGCATCTGGCCCTCCTTCAATTGGATCCTCCGTAGAATTATCTGCATTCTCTGATATGCATTCCTCTTGAATCAAATCAGCATTATCTTCCATTTGTTTCTTTTGAGCTTCTGTAAGGAAAACATACTCTATAGAGATTCAGTAACCTTCCCTATTGGTGGCAAAGAAAAGTGCTCTGAGGAAGAAACCTAAGCTTCCCCTCTCCAGATGTGCTAGCTTTGTCAAATTCAGTGTGTTAGTATCTACCAGGCAACCATGATAAATCTGCTTGTTTAAAAAAAATAATGCATAAGCCAATCTAGTGCAAACATGCTCATCTGTCCCATGCAGTAGCTGAAGGTGTGATTTACCAGTGGATCCAGCTTTCTGATTTTCTGGACTTTGCCTTGGGAATTCAATTGGCATAGTCACTATATATTTATTTATTTGCAGCCAGTGAGAAGTACATAAATCTCTATGCTCTGAGAAGTGGAAGGCTGTTAATTTCCAATGAGTGAACAAAGATTTGCATAAATTTGTTGTGAATATATCTCAACAACCACACAAATCATATCCTTCTAGACAATGGAACATATTTTTTATATTTTACATATGGACTAAAGTAGCTGTTTCTCCTCACTGGTATAATGTGTTGAGGTAAATGGAGAATGCCCCTTCCAATTACTCAACTGTAGGCTTCCTATAATTTCTGCAAGGCAGTGAAAAGGAAGACCATTTCTATGGAGGCCCAGAGGATCTGTTCCACTTGGTTTAGCTCAGATAGCTGCATTGTTGTGAATATGCATTGTAAGACTCCTGGATACACTGAGGGATTTCAGCCAGCCAGCAGAAATGCAGAGGAGGATTGAGGGAGGAATGACAGAGACAGTGGCCAGAAGAATGGTTTGAGGGATCAGTCTTATTCTTATGCACATCTGGAGCTAGATGGAGAGCTTTATGTACTCAAAGTGAATATGGGCCACAGAACTGGTTGCATGTAGCTGAAATACCAACTACTTTTCAGTCTGAGTGTGACAATATCCGTCAGTAATCAAATTTCTAGAACAAAACCATATATTTCTTTGTTGGATTAACTGTTCTATAATGCTAGTAGTACATCACCTATCTTGTTGGACAGCCAATGAATCTGCAGATTCCCTGAGAATCTCTATATTTTTCAGCTCTTTGAATATATAATTATTTTACTATGAATTATTACTAACTGCACATAATATTCAAATCTGCTCATACTTCTTTTTATCATAGTCTTAAACCAAGAAGTTTGCTTTCCCTTCTGCCTGTGCACATTTATTTTGCAACTTACTTTCATTTCTTCAGTCTTTGTTAGTCTCTAGTCTCTCATTTTCAAATTCATTAGCTGAAGACATAGAACAATTGAGCTTTTATCCCTTAGTCACATAATTTCTTCAGAAAGATTCTTGGACTTAAAGAATAAAAGTAGTCTTAGATAACTGCTTCAACAGTACTGTAGTCACACACAGTAGTAGAAGATTCAGCCAGTGAAGCCTCATAATCTATGTGTAAGGTGGTCTATAAAATATGATACTAGTTATAAATTATTGTGTTACTTGTCTTACTGCACAAGGAAATGTGGATGTAGTCAGCTGAGTCTATGTCCTGCCACACTACCTTCTGCTTCAAGTCACTTTTGAGATTAACCCAGCTGTGGCAGTGACACACTGAATCAACTTTGGTCAAAGCTTTCAAAAAAGGTTCCTGAAATTATGGACTTAATACTTTCAAATGGGAAAACTTTTAGGATACAACTCCTAAAAAATCAGGTCACTCAGTTAATTTTCTGAATGAGAACACACACTGGCTTCTTCAGAAGAATATCAAATACTGGCTCAGCATCTAACTCTAGGGCTCTTCTGAGAAGCTAACCCTGTGATCCTACCTTTCAGCATCCAGCTCTGATATTACAGGGAGAATATTTTCCTTTAATAATTTTTTTTTTCTTTCCCACATCAGAACACCTTCTTACCCCTGGCTTCGTAATTCAGATTTTTACAAAGAAGCTATTCCTGAAGTTTCCCTATATAGAGGAAATCCTTTTAGCTATAGCCCCCTACTGCAGTGGTCACTTAACAGTAAAAAACAGAACATCAGCTATAAGAAGTTTTCATGCAGCTGTAGAACAGTAACCAACGTAAGCACTGAACTTGTCCATCTTGTCTGCTTAATGTATCACATTCTTCCAGATGCATAACTTTTAAGATTAATAATTAGATATTCTTTCTGAAAGAGATGCAAACTTAAAAACCAAAAGGGCAAGATGATGTCTCAGTTTTTTGTTGTGTGTAAATGAGACATAGATCCTCTCTCTGATCCCAGTCTAATGAGGCCACATCTTCTGGCAGAGCAAAGTAAGAAATAATATTCTGAAATGATAGAAAAGGAACAAAATCATCACACATCTGACACCGTAAATGAAATAGTTTAGCTACTAATGTAGCTTTCTCTTTAAGCTGAGGAAGTAATCATCTGCAGGCTAATCACCCAGGCTGCATAACCCTCTTTATCAGCTCAAGAGATGTAAATGGGGATCCACGCTTACTGGTCTCTCTGAGGTGTTTTTATTCCTCATACCCTCTGATGGGAAAAGAAATATGGGGGACAGGTTCTGCACCTGATGTTTTAAAACATCAACAATATGAAACCAGTTTTTAATCTCCAGGGATATTATTCAATGCTTGTCTTCAAAAGGCGTTAATAGTATGATTCAATATAAATCAACTTTTCCCACTTTGAGCTGATTTCTATTTAAATGAGTTCAATACAGTCCTTTAGCAAAAATGAAAATTGGATATCAAAGTACAATAAGATGCAGGTTGTTTTGCATAGTAATGGATTTTATATAAAAGCTACCTGAAGTAGGGATGCACCATCTCAAAGCATTTCAGTACGCAAGTGATTCAAAGGAGTGCCTTGCAATTACATCTTCACTGATTATACCAACTTTTATCTAACTTACATAAGGTACAAAACAAAATATAATGCATACATGTTGTGCATGGTTTTCCTGAAAGAGATAATCACATTCTGTACTAATGGTTTACCTTAGACTTGCAAAAAAGCACTCAATTTATTTTATGGGATAAACTATAACAGCTGAGGTATTGGTTCTTGTCTATCAACTTAGAAAATGATTGTAAATAAAAGGCAGAGGGTTTTTCAGAGCTGGTTTTGGTTTTCTGTTTTGTTTTACTTGTGATTTTTTTTTACTTGTTTGCTTGTTTGGGTTTTTTTATTTGTTAACCACAAAATATTTTTCTGCAGTGTTCTGCCCTAGGAAGATGTTCATTAGAGCTACTTCTAAATGTGAGAGAAGGTTCAGAGAGGTGCTCCCACAATAGATAAGGAAATAGGGCAGGCACTTGGGAACAGGAGGGATTCAGATCTAAATATCTATTTTGCCTTCATCATGTTGAAGAACCTAAACTGCTAATTCCCACAAATGTCTTAGATAGTCTTGATGGAAGTCTCTTTATCTGTCCTGTCGGGTCTTTTTGGCTTCATATCACATAATTCAGTGTGATATGACATATAACATATATCACATAACTTATGTGATCAGTTATCACATAACTGATTTGAGTTATGCAAGGGACACAAATCTGATGTTCAGAGACCTAGGCAGTTGTGGATTATGAGGTAGAATTTCCTTCACATATTTCACACAAAATACAGAAAAAGTTTTCATCACAGAACGAAGGGAATAAAAAAAAAAACTTTGAGATTTTTCATGAAAAAAGGCTTTCATTTCCCAGCTAACTCTCATCAAAATCAGCTTGCTAGTACACAGCTCCTGTACAGAGATATACAGTGATTTATAAGGAAATAACTAAAGAAATACCATAGACAGTGGTAAGAACTGAGATTGTTTTCTATATATACTGTGGTGAAAATACAAACTCATAAATCCCTTGTAAGTGCTCAGCAGAGCTTTAAAGCACTGCCAGGTGAGATCATTCATCTAACAAAATGACCACTGTAATGATAGAAATAGATATTGATTAAATTAAAAAGTAGTGTTGGATTTTGTCATTCCCAAGGTTTGCCTCAAAACGAAACATTTCAAGCCAGAGAAAAGCTGACCTCAACGTGTTGCTGGTTATATAGAGATGCCACAGCTTCACACAACAGTTTGGGTTGGAAAGGATCTGTGGAGTCTTCAAGTTCAACTGCTCTTCAAAGCAGGTCCAAACTCAAAGTTTTGTCCGAGTCCATGGAGTTTTGGAGTTTTGAATGCTTCCAAGGATGGAACAGCCACTTTCTCTCTGGGAAACCTGCCATACTGCTTAATTGCGCTTCTTTTCCTTATATCAAACAGGAATTTTGCTTCCTGCAACTTGGGATTATTGCCCAGGCAATAATTCCTGATACAGACCATTTTACAATTCTGAATGTGGATAGCACAACACCCCCAGAGTCAACGACATTTAATGTAATTCTGTCCAGTCATTTTGTTTTAGCGATATTTTGTTTCCAGAACATCTACTAAGATCTTTTATTTCCTTCTTTTTTTTTTTTTTAAATTTTCCTGCAGCACAATAGAAAACAATTATTGAAATGATGTTGCATGCTCTGTGAATAATATCAGTTTATCCTCCCAATAGTTCTACCTGAGAGTTAATTTACCTTGCTTTAGACCTCCATTATGTAACAAAATTTGTGGAAGGATTCCGTTCTCTCTGATCTGTCTGACTAATAACTAGGCTCTAAATTAATTCATTTGACTACAAATTGCTTTCACCTACCTGCTTCAGCTTTTTGCTGCTTTTCAATCTTTTCCAGTCTCCCTAGCAAGGAGTCAATTTTTGTTTTGATTTGGGTTAATTCCTTCTTGATTGTTTGCAACTCATCTGATTTCACTGTGGAAAGAGAGCAAAGATGTAAAACATGAAATAAACTATATTTGCAGTCCCTCCAGAACAAAACATGTTTCTTTTCTTTCCTCTGTAGTACCCAAAATCTACTGTCTCATTTCTGTCAGTATGTTTATAGATTTAACTTTTAAAATGAACAGTGTTAGTTAAAAATGATGAATTCTAGGAAATCACAGAGTTCTAAGCCCTAATGGCAAGAGGTTATGTGAGGTATATTGCTTTGTAATAAGCATTTCAGGCAAAATGTCTCAAGGGCATTCTTAGTATTTCCAAGTAGCTGTTACTGAAAAACAGCCTATAATGAAAGAGTGATTCAAATATGACAGACAGTTCACAATCTTGCAATGCTATTTTGCTGGACTATTTTGTAATAACAGAGACAATAATAAAAAGTTCCCTCACAGTAGTAGTAGTTATTTTTCAACAAGTGTGAATGGTAACATAAATTCTAGGGCAGCCAGGAATGCAATGTTATGTTCCAGTCAACAGCTTCATTGCAATAGTTTTAAGTATTATTGCTCCAAAAGCTTTCAGTTCGGGTAATTTCTTGTACTTTTCCCAGCTACGGATATCATACAAAAATATTTACTTTTATGATCACGTCCAGCAACATGGAGGCATTGACTATAAATGAAGTGCTGAAGTTTCCAAATCTGTGCTGTGTTGCATTGCATTACTCTTTAATTTATGTTCATTATTGCTCTCTCATTGTCTAAGCAAGAAGGAGGACCTGACTTGGCGGTATTTTGGCTTTAGAAGAAACAGCACTGCAGTCCTCACGAATGACCTTATTATTATGACATGATCAAGATATATTTTTATGCTCAGAAGATAGTCCAAACAAATCCACTTGCCCTGTCTGTGCTAAGATATAATGTTGAAAAGGCCCTGGGGAGAAAATGGGAAACCTGTGCTAGCATGGGAGATTAAAGTAATTTATAAAGGTCAAGAGTAGGTAACACAACTGTCACTCTTATAACTCTTTTAGGAAGAACTGGACCATCACCTTAAACTGCGAGGGATTGGCAATGGAAGAGCACTGGGTAGTATTACTCCTCCATCCTTACCACTGCTGAAGGAGTATGTGCATTGACTTGGTGTGTATATCCAGAGCCTGGGAAAAGGGATGTTCTGCCATAGAAAAGGACATGTTCCTTTTCTGCCCAAAGGGTCTCCTGGCTGTAACTTGCCATATCAATCCGTTTATTAATTCTTGGGCACGTGTCTCATCTTGGTGTCTCATGGGTATTTTTTATCAGATAGTCAAAATCTTATGATGAAGTGTGCAGGCAAGTTACTTCATGCTTCAGTGATAGTAAACAAGTATGTGTTTGCATCAAAATCAGCCTTATTGCAAACTTGGAGCACATTCACTGAGGTTGAAACCAAGGCTTTTTATCTTAGAGTTTGGGTTGTGTGCATTATAGTTATAACAAGTCAGCTAAAAGCAGTAGGTTGCTACATGTGGTAATGAACTTGCTTAATTATGTGCTTATATTAAGAAACTGTATATCTCACACTGTCATAGTCTGAAACCTCTGGCATATTAAATGAATGGTAGGACTTAAAGAACTAAGCTTAAAAGTAACCTTAGTGCTAGACCTTTATATGCTGTACAGTATTTGATGTTATTATTCTGTATATTTATAAAGCAAGGCTTTAAAGTGTTCTTAGAGAAATAACGGGTCACTGTCCAATCCACCAGATCTGTAACAAAATGCTAAGATTCTGACAACTGTATATTTAGAAGGTTACTGCTTCCCCAGGGGCACTGGCTGGTCCATGTTGGATTAGCAAGGCGGTGAAGATAACAGGGTGAAATAGCATGAATCTGTCCAATGGGGAATGCTAAGTGTTTGCTCCAATCCACTATAAAGCCAGGGGGCAACATGTCCTGTGTGGCGAAGCTGTTTTGTTAGAGGTGCTCCCTTGAAGGGCAAATAGCAGGCTTGCCAAGGGTAAAAGATCAAAAGTGAGAAGCAACACTGCAAGGACCTAATGGTATTTGTTCCCAGTCTAGAAAGCAAAGCAGAAAACATTTGCACTTCTGAGTTTGATAGTGAAAAACCCGCTTCACAAGGGTTTCTCTGTGGTGTCTCGGTGAGGAATCAGTTTAGAAAGAAGACTGTACCAGAGGGAACACACGCACAACAGTGAGGATTCAATAACAAAGATGCTGTAAATGACTGAGGAGCCTTATTGCTACCTTGCAAAATTCCCCTATGCCAAAACCTTTTCCTCAAGCTGTGGCAACTGAACATGTAACTTATCATTCACATTTAATGAGGTGATTCCATCATACAGTCAGTCACTGCAAGTTAATACTAAAAGGAAATGAAAGAAAAAAAGGGAAAAATTCCAACAAATTGCAAAAGTTAAAAATTTTCATCCTGTTTCCAACATTGTGGCCATGCAATTTTTTAAGTTGCTCATTGTCTTAATTTGCAGGAATTGTACAAATCTTCTAAATCATTCTTCTAGAGAAATTCCACTCTCAGTTATATTGTAGGTATTTTCTGTAGTAATCAGCAATTACTAAAGAGAAATTATGAAGGGTCCTGATGGGCAAAATACACCCTTGTGACAAAAAAGGCTGTCAGCATCCTAGGCTGCATTAGGAAGAGTGTTGCCAGCAGACCCTAGGTGGCATTTAAGCAACACACAGCTGCTTCCTCACTCCCTAAACTCACACCCCCCCCTCCCCAGCAGGATGGGGAGAAGAGAATTGGAAGGAGAAAAGTGAGAAAACTTGAGGGTTGAGATAAGAAGAGTTTAGTAGTTGAAATATACTACTACTGCTATTACTACTATTACTAATTAGAATAATGTAATGAAAAGGAAAACAACAAAGAGAAATAAACCCAAAGAAAAACAACTGATGCCAGTGAAATATATTGCTCACCACCAACTGATCAATGCCCAGCCAGTTCCTGAGCAGCAGCCCCTAGCCAACCTCCCCCCTAGTTTATTGTTGAGCAAGATGTCATACAGGATGGGATGTTTCTTTGGTTAGCCTGGGTCAGCTGTCCCGGCTGTGCCCTTTCCCAACATTTTGTGCACTCCCAGCCTGCTCACTGGCAGGGTGCTGTGAGGAGTAGAGGAAGGACTTGACTCTGTGTAAGCACTGCTCAGCAATAACTGAAATACCTGTGAGTTATCAACACTTTTTTTTCCAGTATGAATCCAAAACATAGCCCCATACTAACTACTATGAAGAATATTAATTCTACCCCAACTGAAACCAGCACACCCCTCAACACAGCACTTGTGAAGTGACATCTGGAGCATTGTGTCCAGTTCTGGGCTCTCTAGTACAAGAAGGAATGAAGACAAAGTCAGACTTTTCTCAGTAGTGCCCACTACCACATGAAAGATAACTGGCACAAATTAAAGCATGTGATATTCCATCTAAACACAAGAAAAAGCTGCTTCTTTTTCTTTTCTTTTTTTTTTCTTTTTTTTTTTTTTTCCCCTTTTTTTTTTCTCCTGTGTGGGTGATCAGATGTTTGCACAGGTCACCCAGAGAGGCTGTGGAGTTTCAACCTTTAGAGGAATTCAAAAGCTGCCTGGGTACAACCCTGGTAAACTTGCTGTAGATGGTCCTGCTTAGGCAGGGCAGTTGGACCAGGTGAGCTCCAGAGGCCCCTTCCAAACTCGACCATTCTGTGATTCTGTGATAGAAAGCTTGGAAAGAACTTTAGGCTATTTATGAGAAAGTCAAATGTAAAAACTGTATATACTGTACTTCAAGTGTCCTCCTTTGAGTATATAAATTCTCTTTTAAAATGTCACAGAGTTTTTTTTCTTCAGGCAAGAAATAAAGGAATTGATAAACATGAAAGCAAATCTGTATGAGTCCAAATATCTGTTAATCTGCTTTTGAGTAATAGAATTGAAAAAAAAAAGTAGCTTACTGCTTTTTTTTTTCCTATTAGCAGATAAGCAAAAGTAAGCAGGTGACAGAAATGCATGTGTTGGAAAGGAAAGAAATTACTAATGAAATTCCCCAAACACTGGCATCAAAATGGCTAAATATCTTCAATAAATATTTTTGACTTTGATGCCAAAAAGTAAATAAACAGGTTAATTTTGCTGATGACATGAAGGAAGGTGTCATCTGCTCAAAGTGAACTGCTTCCAATCCCTAACATACTGTGATACTGTGATACTGTGAGGGGTCAGGTGATTTTAAGGCTTGCTACCACTGAAAAAAGATGCAATGTAATTGCACTGAAAAAAAGTCCCACACTTGACTAGCAGCAGAACTCCTACTCTTAACATTGAAGCTGCTCAGCAAAAAAAGACAGTGACGAATTATTCTTGGGTGTAGCCGTAATCTCAGGTTGACAACAGGCTACACTATAATGTAGCCATGAGAAAGAAAATGTAGTGTTATGATGTCTCAAATGATATATTGCTAAAGATGAAGAAGTACAATGACATTTTACAAAGACGTGGCGATATCTGCGCCTGGAATGATGCATACAGGTTGAACCACTGAATTCTGTTGTGTGTGGGGAGTGGGGCCATGAAAATGAGTATAAAAATGGAAAGCCTGTAGTGTGACAGAAGAGTTTTGCTTGTTTGCCTGAGACAAAAGAAGGCAAAAGGAAACAAAATTTTAAAGCTAAAGCAGTGTTGGCACAACAAATGGATATGAACAAAGAAAATTTAAGCAGGAAATTAAAGAAACAGAGACAAAAAACAAACCTTAATTAGCTTTAAATTGGAGCTTAAAGGATTAGACAATGTGCCTACTTGCAACAGTAATGAATTAGAATCAGTGACCCTTTCCAGCCCTCTGCCAGGAGTGCAATGGCCTTCCAGAATGCATCCTTCATTGAAGCATGTAGCACCAAAGAAGACAAACTGCATCCAGCTCAAAACAAGAGATTTAAAATTTAGGTCAATCACATTTTTAGAAATGAAAGGGTTAGTGTTGAATTACAGCTATATTTATGAAATGTTTTTTGCCATAACTACAAATTGATTCATCCACAAAGCATGATTTAGATTTTTTTTTGAAAATGTCATGCATTTTTGTCTAAACCTTCATGTTTAATGTAAAATATTTTATCATATTGCATTACTTTAGATTTCACTGAAAAATGGGTTAGCTAATGGAGTTAAATTTAAATGAGTCAAAATGAATCAATTTAAAGGCATAGTTCAGGACATATCGTAACATCTTAAGGATCTACTCCTTAATCTCAAACACACAGGGCATAAAAAATTTGATGAATGTTTTCCTCCTGTTTTAGATGTGTAGAATAAATTGCATATCCCAAGAGCTTCAGTTTGCATATTGACAGATTTTTTCCTAGTTCTAAACAGTAATCTGCATCTGCTGCTTCATACCATTAATGTGAAGAACTACTATGTGTAGTTTCCACATCAAAATATTTCATTTTGTGAGTTACTTTAAAAAATGTGAAAAGGCTGATTAATTCTTTTTCCGGTGTTTGAAGTTAAGAAAAAAACAAAATGTTGTCAACTGATCTTTGAAAAATTATAGATTCAGGAAAGAAATAAAGTAATTTTGTGTTTTGGAAGCATACTTCAAGCACATTGCAACTTTTTGGTAGAACAAGAATTTACTGCACTGGCAGACATTATTTTTGCAGATGTAGTTATCAATAAGCAAGGCATTTTTGGCATTATGTTTTTACATCTTTGCTTTGTGCCACAACAAACTTCTGGTTTTGGATTGCTGGTTTTCAGAAGTGAGTCTCTCTAATCCTAGTAATTTCATTGAGAGGGTCTCTCTGACCTTTAACACTTCATGTATGGGTTCATTTTCTGAATCCAATCTGAGTGGAGAACAGCTATGAGAACAGTTATGCCTATGAGATTTCTGCTTAAATCCTGAAAGTCTATTAGGGGGTGTAATCTGATGACAGTTTTGCTATTTGGAGGTGAAATCTTTCAAGCATAGGCAATACCATTTTGATATAGTTAATTCTGAACCTGTGATTAAGCTCTTTTATTCATTAAACCCTAAAATAGCTTCTTTTCCACTATGTTTCTTCTTATTGAATAGATCCTTTATTTAACCAGCAGTAAATTACAAGTAGAATCAACAGTGCATTAGTTCAAGGGGTTCAGATTAGCAGTGTAGAGTAATGGGCAACAAAATATTAAATTGCTTCACCCCATATTTCAATATAGCCAACTTTTCCAAGAAAATAGCAAAAGAAGCCCCAAACCATGTTCTTTATTTTCCAACTTGAAGCCCCCAAGGGACTGGTTCAGTTATTTCTCTGATAAACATCTTACATTAAGCTGATTATATTCCTGTCCAAGTCAACAAAATTGTGTTTCTACTTTTATGATGGGTTGGTTGGACTTGACAAAAAGAGAAGTAATTCTATGGGGAATTCAAGCATGAAAGTCTATATACTGTGTGTCTGACTCCTTTTAAAGGTGTGCTGTGTGCAGAAAGAAAATTTTCTGTAGTTTATTCCAACACGATAAATAGTCTTTGCAGTTGTGTGCCAAATGCCATTGTAAAGAACTGAGAGTGGAAACTCAACAAAGGTCAAAACATCAGCCCACGTTTTTAGCAATACATCTTGTAGCTCTTCCTTCAGTGATAAAGAGCTGGATCTTGTCACTTGGTGCTCCAAGACTGACATTTTTAGAGTTCACATGACACTTGAAGGATACTTTTACTGGGCATAACACTGTCTGTTATGATCTCTAGACTCCTGAATTCACTTTAATTAAAAAATTTGCAGGTTCTGAAACATTTGCCATGTTATGATAACAGTGTTTTGGAGGTCTTATATCAAGTAGCTGTGGGTACTCAGACTAGGGATGATTCCTCTAATCTACGTTATGCATTACTTAAATCCTCACATGGTACTACAAAAGTTTTTCTAAAATGCAGTATAAATAATAAAGCAAATATGGTGATTATTATGAGTAACAGGTATCTGTGTGCTAATCTAATATGTTGTGTCCCATTCACTACAATGAAAACCCAGATTTCTGGGTGAGAGATTTCCTTGACATCTATTGGGATATACTAAGGTCCTCAGATCTTTAGAAGAATTTTTGAGTTATTCTGAACAGTGAGAAGCATGCATATAAAAAACTTATCTAAAAATAATTTGTATTCTCAGGGAAAAGTGAGTCCAAAAAGCCTATTGTTATTAGACTATGCTTTAGGAAAATTAGTGAATTTTCCTAAATTCACTGATACTACTAGCTTTTCACATGGATATGACAACAGTAAAGGATGAAAAAAGAAGATCTAATGAATGAATCTGCAAGTATATATACTTACTAAAGCTTTGATTCACTGTGTGAAAATCCAAAGCCCCAAGGGCTGGAAAAGACTATCAAAATAATTTCAATTTTATGTCTACTAAAGTGAAGATCTTGAGCTGCATGCTTTCTTTTAAATTAATATAATTAATATTAATCATAATTCATTACTCAAAGTATTGAGGAAAGACAAAAAATAGCTATGGACAGTGTATTAGTTCAAGATGTGTATGAAAATGTCTAGACTCATGTTTATCATCCAGAGAACAAAGGAAGTGTTTCTGCTCCCAAGCATCCTCTTAGGGTGCATGTGATCTTCATAATATTGAACCTAAATTGAAATGTCTTCCTGTGTGCCAGCTATCAAAGCTCCAGCCGCTGGTAATGGGCATATAGCCAGTTCATGCTCTGGAGACGTGTGCAATTCAACTCTACAGACAACAGAGCTTTTCTTTCCCACAACATCATCCTTTCTAAGGAATTGCTTGAGCTCCTTATGTCACAGTGTACAACATTAGCTCTGTTTATCACATTTACATTCTTTCAGCCACATGCATGTTTATTACATTTCTCCTTTTGAGGTCTCTGATACCATCAGTTCATATAATAGGATCAAGAATGGAGATCAGTGGGCTCACTGGAGGTCCATCTTCTTCGTTAGATGCTAATGTGTGAGATTTGGGCATGTTAAGAGTACATAATTGGCTCACATTGATGCCATAATTAATCCCTGTTGCAGTAAGGTGCACTGTTGGTGGATTCACTTATTTAATGATTGTGCTTTGTTAGCATGATGCTTTGTTAGCCAGTCTGGCACTCCAAGTGTCTTATTGAAGTCCCTTCATTTTTCTAATATCTGATCCCTACCTGATCTTTCTCTTCCTCTTCCAGTGACGCTTCCAAGGACAGTATCACTCCACATAAGGGGCAGGGGAAGACAGGTGGGTGCTGAAAGATGCACGAAGAGGAAGATGAAGTTCCCAGGACATACTATGGAGTGGGGGTCTTGGTCAGCATGGAGGAGGGAATGCTTATTGTTCATCAGCTCTTCTAAGGCCAACTCACTAAAGAAGGGGTGAATAACCCCAAATTGCCAATCCTGGTTTGGATTCCCTTTAGAGCAGGCAAAGACACTTTGCCTCTTTCTACGCTAAAAGGAATCTGGCAAAAAAAGGACATGCAACTCAACCTCCCCCATGCCCCCAGCCCACTTCCCACCAGCTCACATACAACCCTCAAGTCTCCACAGAAATCAGTGTGCCTTTGTTTATAACAAGATTAATAGCTTTGCTTTATTATCAGCTCTTCATAAGACCTCATGGTGTATAAGCAGTTAGGATGATAGAAGATTTTAGACAGGCTTCTAATGAGGCCAAGGGAATGGGTCAAATGTTGATGGGATTTCCTTCAAAACCTACATCAGTGTGCTCTTTGACTTGCAGGAAAGGCATGTCAACTTTAGTAATCAAACCAGCTTGTCAAGCTAGAGGCTGAGGGTAGGAAAAAACTGCAACAGAGCTATATAATGGAAGCTGTCTGCTTGCAGAAATGACTAAGATCATTGTTTTAATAATATCCAACTGAAATGAGCAACTTACATTTGGATCCTGAGGAAGAAGCCCCACTTGAGGTGGATCGTGATGCTCCTTTCATGGAGAAAACCCCTTTGCCTCTGCGAGTTGTTGTCACAGCCACACGAGGACGTTTCAGTGGAATTACTGCACGAGGTGGTGGGGGGACACGGCCGTGGTAATCAAACAACCTAGAAAAAATAGTCAGCTGGACTCCATAAAGCCTTATATGATTTCAAGTCATGGAAGCCCTGTCAACAAAATTTTCATGTTATCTTTGAGAAAATTACCCTTTGAAACTGTAATCACTTTAGATCACAGTCAAATTAGATTTCAAGGACCTATGCATATTAAGTGCCATATTTAGATTTCAGTCACAGACCAGTGCATACTTCATATTTTTTATATAATTTAAATGAGGGATGCGTTATGGGACTGTGTTATTTGCAGTATGGAAAATCCATAACCTGCTTTCTACAGGTCCACAACATTACATTGCACACAGCTAGCAGCAATACATTTTGTTGTGGTGACATTTCAGCTCCTTTATTACATGCATGGCTTAAATTCTAGTTTTCTACCTCCCATCCTTAAAGACAGAAAAAAAATTGAACTTTTCTGAAGCCAAACATTGCCATAAAGAAATACCTTGCAGTTGCTGAAATAGCAAAAGAGTATTTATAGTGAGGCACCTGTATGTCCTTCTGAACGCATAGAAAAGAGGTCCCAGCATATGCTGTCTTTATTGAAGAACGAATTGATGTAGGATGACTAAAATACCCAAGCATGCTTAATAGAAAGAAGTCTTGCTCAAACACCACTGTAGCAAGTAAATATTCAGAGAATTACTACAGTCAATAAAAGACACCTTGGAACCAAAACGAATTAGTGTTCCCAAACAGAATGCCCAATCCTAAAACCACAGTTATCACCAGGTGACTAACCTGCATAGAAGAAAATAAAGGCAGTAGAAAAATGTGATTAAAACTACATATATATATTTAGAAAATAAAAACCTATGGGCTTTCCATCCGGCAGGTCAGGAGAAGAAAGTTCAGAAAATTAAGATTTCCTGTTCAGAGACTGAAGCAGAGGAACAAACAACATTCTCATGAAATGTTCTTAAGTTTCTTTTAAATGATACTTGCAACTAGTAACTATGGAAATTTATAACTGCATGTTTACTTTTAACAATTCTGACTACTATTGCCCAGCTGGGCATATAGATACACATTTGAAAACAGATGCCCAAGAAGGAGTAATTCGCTCACCACACTCTAACTGCATGTTGAACAGGAAGGAGAACCAAACTTAAGTCTCTTCTAGCCTGTTTTTTGGCAAGTAATGCTAATGCTTAAATCCCAGGATCCTTACTGTTGTCTGTATCATAATCCTACAGGCAATATAACTAGCTCCTTCATTTTCCATAGCTGCCTAAAAAATGTGTCACAGAGACCATGTCACCCCCCCGAACTTGAACCCTGTGGCCTTGAATACTTTTGCTCAATAAACAGTTTCTAGCCATTGTGAGCATAACTAAACAATTACGTATGAAGATGAACACTAAAATATTTTTGGGACTTTTAACAGAGATATTATTATTTGTTGTCACTCATCATTCATCACATTGGATGATCTTGAGGTTAGCCACAACCTCTATTTGACATTACTGGAAAGAATGTTTCAGTACTTTTATTTTATTATTTTATCATTATTATTCCAAAGGTGATTTTTTCTATCTTCCAGTATTTCATGTTGTTCTGGTTTAAACCCAGATGGTAACTCAGGACCGTGTAGCTGCTCTCTTACCCCCCACAACTTCCTCTCCTGAAAGATTTATACATCAGAAAATTTCACTATTGAATAGATTTATGGACTCATTTCACTCAGCAGTTTTCCATAATAAGACAATCATCAAGACAAATAGACACCAAGTTCTACAGAAACTACCTTTAATATCTCATAAGTATTTTATTGTGGAAATTTGACCATTATAGTTGTTCATTTGTACTACCCATAATATACAGAATTAGGAAAAAAACTAGAGGCATATAGCTTTAATATTCAGGTGGCATAGATCAGAAACAGTACTCTGTTAAAAACATAAAAATCCACTGATGAAATTCAGAGCATTAACCTTGGGGAAAGTAAACATAAGCTTGTGGAAGTTAACTTTTTATAGGCAACAGCTGTTCCTACTGTCAAGGCTAGACTAAGCAGGATTAAACTACACTGATGGCTTTTACCCCATATGTTTATAGCTCACTATTTTTAGCTCTGTCCAAAGGGAGCATGGTCATTTACATACAAAACCAAAACTAATGGCTCAAATTAAACCAGCTCCAGGAAAACAAAACAAAACAAAACACACCCCCCTAAAAAAAAAAAAAAAAAAGAAAAAAAAAGATATTATTTCTACATTTTTCCTAGTGTTTCTAAGCAGAAAGATATAGAGCACTTGATACCTTAACTTCAGGGTAGAAACCACTCCCCTGCTATTATCCATTGCTTTACATAAAAGAAATCTCAGATTAAAAGAGGTTGGTGAAGCAATACTTTGTTCCCCTCTAACTCACTTGGCCTATGCTAAGGCAGGCTGCTGTAATGCAGAGACACAGCACTGCTGGATCATGAGTTGATTATCCATGGTCATCCATGTTAACCCTGTGTTGTGTGAATAAATTCCCATAGTGCTAAGCTAGACTGTGTATATACTCAAAGAACTAGTCTCCAGTTGCTCAGGTATCCACACTTCTTTTCCTCCTTTAGAAACATATATGCTATTCATATTGTAGGGTTTTTTTTTTTTCATATAAGGTCCTTTTAGCCTTCTAAACATTCTTGGAAGACATATTTTTCAGGATATACTCCATATCTTTTCATACACATGGATGAAAAGACAAAGACATGAGTGCTATGCTGAAGAATTTTACAGCTGCTATATGTTCCGCTGGAAGAATTCTGTAGGGATAAGCACTGAGCAATTAAACTACCACTGAAATGTTCTGCACAGAAAATGCCCCAAAAACTCTTAGAGAAGGATAAGACCAAAAGAACTGTCTAATGTGCATGCATGCATTTGTTGGTGGTAATCTTCTCTGTTTGTGATATATTCAAATAGTCTTATTCTGATACACAATAGAAGTAATGAAATGAATAATATGTAAAATCAGAACATACCTGTCTAACCAAATGATGTGATTACATTATAAACAAACAGTAGAAACGGTGTATGATGTACAAAAATATAACCACACATACCGATTGTAGAAATCATCTCTGTAGTAATCATAATCAAAGACATAACCACTGTGGAAAAACACAGAAAAATAGGAATGAACTGGTTTATAGAAATATACACATTGATTAAAACTTCTGTGGTAATATTGGCTTACTCTCACTTTCTGAGACCTTTTAAAAGTCCTTCCCCTTCTTTTCCACGACCATACATTGCACATTATGTTTGTCAATGCTGTTGTCAGCTATCACTGTAATATATTTGGAAATGTGAAATCCAGGACATGCAGAACTGTGTAAACAGTTGACAGCACATATAGAAAGGATTTAACACAGCATGATAGCTCTGTAATTAGAGGATCATTATAGTGAATTCTCTGAGTGATCAAATGAAGGGAGCACTCTAATACTGAAACCCTTTGCTGGGGTAACATAGCATAATCAGTAGACAAGTAAGAAAGTTAAATTCATGAAAGATTGGTAAAGGGGTGAATAGGTGAGCTGCCATAAGACAAAGAATTTGATTTATGAGAAACGTGAAAAGGATTGGACTGCTGGTCCTTGAGTTCACCAAATCTTCTTTCCTTATAAATAGAAAACGAAAAAAGTTAGAAAAAAATGAATGCTGTGAGCAATAGTGTTATAGAGATGCTTTTCCTCTCAGGCTCAGAAAGGAAAATATAGACCAATCTGGGAAAAGACAGGCACCATCAAGGGAAACAAATATAGGCAGGAAATTGCAGAGGTCCAGGAAAAACTATTTTTGAGCTGTCAATTGCAAAGTCAGTCCTAGATTGATCTTCCTAGTTTTGCATCCATTAGCATCTTTCTACCTTTATGGTGAAGAAATAGCAATGTGGTCTGTCTGTCTCACATATTCAAGAAAATAGAACCAAAGAGCTAATAAATCACAAGGGTTTTGTACTCTGCCTGATGAAGGAGCAGTAACACAGATCCTAAGTTAGTCACTTGCCTGAGAAGGGCAATTATGAATAGTAAAGGTAAGAGGCATTAAGAAGTATCACAAAAAAGGAGATTTCGGTAAGAAAGCAGAAAGGTAGAAAGGAGAGAGAGGAAGAGGAAAACATTCACTGAATGTAAAGGGAGATGGTAGCTACACATTAAGGAAGCTTGTCTTCACAGGGAATGGACTTGTGGCTAATTTCTGCTTTTGAACACTGAGCAAAATGTCTTCCGGGGGGGACGGGGGGACGGGGGGGGGGACTGTGTGTAAGTGCATAATTTGAAGAATGGGTCAAGAATTCTCAAGTTTTTTGTTTTTCTTAATCACATAATGCCTTTTCCCCCTTTTCTTCCCTTTGTTATGTTTCAGAGGTTGACCACTAAAAAAGGGAAAAAAATAAAGTTGACAAGCTTAAATTACTTCAATAACCATTTCATCTCAGTGTTTTGATTTTGAACGCTTGCAATTTCCCCTGTCTGCAACTGGAAAAAATATCCATCAAAGGAGGTCAGGGGACAATTTCCATCTCTGCCACATCTGCTTTGGATGCCAGTGCCCAAGTGTTAGTTTAAGTTGTACTGACTACCCACATAATACTGGATCAGCAGTAAGTACCATTAAACTTCACCAGGTGAGAATGTCAACTTTCCTGCTGGTAATCTATTTGAGAAAATAAAACCCTATATGCATTTTATGTGAAATTCTTATTAAATAAAACAGCCCTGAGAATCTAGAACCCAGCAGCAAGCGAGCTGTGTATGTTAGAGGAAGCAAAATAACAAGCAATAATAATTAGACCTTGTATAGTGATTATGTTTCTGTACTTTGCCTTAATGCAAAACTAGCAAATTTTTCCTTACACTTTGCAAGAGCTCTTGTTTTGTCTGTTATAGCCAGTCTACATGGAACTAAGAGGTAGCATGTAGCAAAGCTATTATTTTATTTACAGTTATTCACAGTTTGCTAGTGGGTTTATTTAGCTGAACCATTAATAGATACACTAAGCCCATAATTAATATTCATTTACTTATAAGTAGTTTATAAGTAGAAGATAACAGACAATTTGAAGAAAAAAGATTAAATTTAAAAGCCTAGAACATACAACCTTTCACCTGGAGTGACATTAATTTAATTTGCATAAAGACCAGATAAATTCAGTTTCTCAAGGTTGAAGATCATGATGCTGATGAAGAATAATTCACTTTGCACCAGCTAGATTAAGGCTGGAGGACAGCTATATTTTCTGTGGCAAATCAACCCTGGTCCATGCAACAAGGACTGCAGGCCCTTCACTGGGTTTTCAGAGTATGGAACTTATTTTTCATGTACAGATGCAGTGACAGAGAGAGCTCAAATCCATCCTTGGGAATAGAGGCACTAACGGGGCATGAAAGGGAGAGAAGTCTCCCTTCATTTGCCTCAGTCTTCACTAGCAAATGCTCTGACCACACCACCCAGGTCTTGGAAGGCAGACGCAGGGGCTGTGAGAATGAAGACCTTAGCACCACTGAAGGAGAGGATCAAGTTCGAGATCATTTTAGGACTCTGAATATGCACAAGTCCATGGGACCTGAGGAAATCCATTTGTGGGTCCTGAGGAAGCTGGAGGATGAAGGTGCTAACCCACTGTCCATCATATTTGAAAAATCAAGGCAGTCAGGTGAAGCTCCCAATGACTGGAAAAAGGGAAATATAACCCCCACTTTCAAGAAGGGGAAAATGAATGACCCGGGGAGCTACAGATCAGTCAGTCTCACCTCTGTGCCTGGCAGGATCACAGAACAGATTCTCCTAGAAGCCATGCCAGGGCACAAGAAAAACAATGAGGTGGTTGGTGACAGCTTAGTGAACATGGCTTCACTAAGGGGAAATCCTGCCTGAACGATTTGGTGGCCTTCTATGATGGGTCTATGGACCTGATGGACGGGGACAGGGTAGTTGATCTACCTGGACTTGTGTAAAACATTCAACACCGTCCCACATGACATCCTGGTCTCTAAACTGGAGAAACATCAATTTGATGGATACATCAACTTGGTGGATAAAGAATTGGCTGGATGGCCACATGCAGAAAGTTGCAGTCAATGACTCAACATCCAAAGGGAGACCGATGAGGAGTGGTGTCCCTCAGGGGTCAGTGTTGGGACCAGTCCTGTTCAACATCTTTGTCGGCGACATGGGATTGAGTGCACTCTCAGCAAGTTTGCTGACAACACTAAGTTACGGGGTTCAGTTGACATGCTGGAGGTAGGGGATGCCATCCAGAAGGACCTTGACATGCTTGAAGGGTGGGTCAATGGCAGCCTTATGAGGTTCAACAGAGTGAAGTGCAAGGTCCTATACCACGCATAGCTACAGTTTGGGCAGAGAAGAGATTCAGAGCAGCCCTGCAGAATAGGACTTGGGGGTGATGGTCAATGAGAAAATGAGCATGAGCCGGCAGTGTGTGCTCGCAGCCCAGAAAGCCAACCTCATCCTGGGCTGCATCAAAAGAAATGTAACCAGAAGGTTGGAGGAGGTGATCCTGCCCCTCCACTCTGCTCTCGTGAGTCTTCACTTGGAGTATTGAGTACAGTTCTGGTGTTCTCAACATAAAAAGGACATGGAGCTGTCGGAACAAGTCCAGAGGAGGGCCATGAGGATGATCAGGGGGCTGGAGTACCTCCCATATGAAAATAGGCTGAGAGAGTTGGAGCTGTTCAGCCTGGAGAAGAGAAGGCTGCGTGGAGACCTCACAGCAGCCTTCCAGTATCTGAAGGGGGTCTAGAAGGATGCTGCAGATGGACTCTTCATCAGGGACTGTAGTGACAGCACAAGGGGTAACGGGTTCAAACTTCAACAGGAGAAGTTTAGATTGGATATAAGGAAGAAATTCTTTACTGTGAGGGTGGTGAGGCACTGGAATGGGTTGCCCAGGGAAGTTGTGAATGCTCCATCCCTGGTGGTGTTCAAGGCCAGGTTGGACAGAGACTTGGCTGACATGGTTTAGTGTGAGGTGTCCCTGCCCATGGCAGGGGGGTTGGAACTAGATGATCTTAAGGTCCTTTCCAACCCTAACTTTTCTATGATTCTGTGATTCTAAGTCTCAGGCAGAGATCTGGTTGTGCTATTGAAAAAAGTCAGTAGGCTTGAGAGAGGGTCAAGTGGTTCAGAAAGTGTCATAGATTCCTCAGATGAGGATTATCACAGGCACTGGGTGTTTTGGGTAGGGAAAATGCAGGAAAGGTTTTTGGGTGTGTCAACTAATTGTTTCTCTCCTTACTTAAGAATTTATTTTGCTCTGTTCCCTGTTCAGGTAACTTCTGTCTTGAAACTAAACTCAGTTCTTTATGTTCCTTCATCTTTGCAAATGGCAGTTTCAACCCACATGGTATAATGTTTATCTGTGGACCAGAGCAAAATAAGTAGAAACACATTTTGAAATCTGATTATTACATTTCAGTGCAATGTGTGAATATTTTTAAATTCTTATGAGTTGCTTATATTACCTTTTAAAAATATTTCATTGCTTCAGAAGCATCTGATAGTGTTATTATGTCTTTAATTTTCACCTGGATAAACCCAAGTGGTTTTCATATAGTGTTTTACAACTGAAGCTATCTAAACAGCTCTGCTACAGATGTTGCCTCTAATCTTAAAGTTAAGGTACTTTGCATTTTTACATTGTTTAGTTCAATAGGATACATTGCTACTGTGATAAGAGGTAACTGCAGGTATTCTATATGTTGCATGACAGTCTCTAAAATGGGCATCCACATGGCTTTAGCTGAAGTAAACATTTTCCAACTTTTCCATCTTATCCACCTCTCTGGCTAGATACAAGATACAAACATATTCTAGCTTCTGACAGTGCAACCTGATAGCACAATTAATAAGATAACAGGAGTTCATTTGCTTAAATTTCTAGTTTGTGTTTATTCTGAATGAAATCATCAAAATTCAAGGACATCCCTGTTAAGTTCCATATCCTACGACATGGGTGCTGTGAACTGTAGCAGGAGGTGGGAAGGGAATCTGCTTTCCCTGCAGACCATTTGGGATCTCTATGTGGAAGTACCATGGATATGGAGTGGGAAAGAGCCAGTTCTGCACATATAGGGCCTCCTCACTTGGGACAACTGGCAAAGATGTAGCAACAGCTACTTGACCCTTAAGGTAGGAACAGCACCCCGAAGCAGCAGAAATGGATGGGCTGTTATGGGCTCTTAACAGACTAGGGGGCTCAATTCCTTTTTCACTTTACTATTAGTCGCCTTGAAGAAAGCTAATGGAATTTAAGTGTCGGTCATGGAGGAAAAACATTTACCTTTTGTGCTATATCTATTATCTATTGCAGGTCAAAGGAGCTGATCCTGCCCCTCTAATCTGCTCTCATGGTACCCTACCTAGAGTACTGTGTGCAGTTCTGGTGTCCTGAGCATAAAAAGGGCATGGAACTGTTGGAGCAAGTCCAGAGGAGGGCCACAAGGATGATAAGGAGGCTGGAGAACCTCACATAGGAAGACAGGCTGAGCAAGTTGAGGCTGTTCAGCCTGGAGAGGAGAAGGCTGCATGGAGACCTCACAGCAGCATTCCAGTATCTGAAGGGAACCTACCAAGATGCTGGAGAGGGACTCTTCTTCAGTGACTGTAGCAATAGAACAAGCAGTAATGGGTTCAAACTAAAACAGGTAATGGGTTCAAACTGGAACAGGTTGCCCAAAGAAGTGGTAAATGCTCCATCCTTGGCGGTGTTCAAGGTCAGGTTGGACAGAGCCTTGGGTGAAATGGTCTAGTGTGAGTGTCCCTTCCCTTGGCAGCGGGTTTGAACTAGATGATCTTAAGGTCCTTTCCAACCCTAACTATTCTACGATTCTATGATTCTATTAAAATAGCATAAAATAGGAATAGTCCTGTAGGACCGTAGGTGTAGGTGTTGACCCTCATTGAATAAGACAGGTAAAAGAGGGTGGGTTAAAACTTTGGAAAACATTCATTCTTCTTTATATCCATGATCTGGGTCTCTTTTTCTCTCTCTTTCTGTTATTCCACCTGCAGTTATGGCAGCACAGACAACACAGAGGCAACACGCAACTCCTCAGATTAAGCATCCTTCACATCCTTCACTATTACTTCTGAGTTAACAGTCCACAGATGCAACATGTCATGTGAGACCCTTAGAGATGTAAGGTTTTACAAAGGCAGTTCCTAGTTCTGTTGGCTGTGAAGCAGTTGTTCTACATGTGTATTGACATGGCTATGAACCAAAAACAGCGAAAAGAACCCAAATGGATAACCTAGAAGAAAAAAAATAAATATCTTTTTCCAACCAATCTCACTTGACATTTTTATTTTTCATCCTTTTTTATTTTATTTAAGCTGAATGATGATGTTTCATTTGTAATAATATATTGAAGAGATTATACTGTAAAAGCGACCACTGCAACTGTCAATCTACAGCCATAATTTTACACCTAAACCACAAAAAAGTTCACACTATATAACACAATATTATATAGTTCACACTACAAAACACAAAGCAGAAAATTAGCACAGATAAAAACTGGCACTGAGATGAAGGTGACTGCAGAACTCTTAACCTCTTGAGTGTTATCCCCTAGCTACCCAACAACCTGTGTTACAGAGGCTGCAGGAGATCACTTGCACAGTGTTGAATAGCAAATACTCAGCAAGTCAAAAGCAGAGAAAGGTTTAAATGAGCGTGTGAACTAGTGGAGTCAGCAGTTTCTTAATGGCACTGTAAATAGGCAGATTACTTACCCACAAACATATGCTATCTCTGCAACATTAACAACAGAACTCTGTGCATTATTCTGCTATTAAAACAGAAAACAGTAAGAGACACTGTAATGTTCACATTGAGGCAAAGAAAAATCATCAGCAAAGTATGTTTCTGTTAAACCAAAATCATGGTTCCTTTTTCTGATTTAGTATCATCAAGACAATCTTGTATGCACTGTGTGTTTCCGTTGCACTTAACACTACATGTGCTTTAAATTGTGTATGCCTGAAGAATAAAGGATTCCCCAATGTATTTTCAGAGTTATGATGCTGTACATATTAAAATTTCCTATGTACAACAGCAGTTGCACATGTGTCAGTCAAATGCAAAATTATGCTTCTGCATCTTTGAAATCAACCTATGGATGTTATTATGTCTTTATATATCTGATGATACTGTATGTTGAAAATATATTCTTACAGTATAGTCTTTCTTGTGTTCCATTTTCTATGCCCACAAAATATTTTAATAAACTAATGATCACATCTTGTTTTAATTTACTTAGCTCGAAACACTGATGAGTGAAATGGACTTATTCTACTTTAGAACAGTTAATGCAGAAGAGAGCAGAAAAAGCTTTTGATATTTTCATGGCAACAAGAATTTCTGACTTGCATGTGAGTCACCCTTAGCTAATCTCTCTTTCTTTCCACGGGTACAAAGATGTATTTGTAAATCATAAATACTGACAAACCAGGCATAATGTATCTTAACTCAATTGACAGTGCTATCAGCATTTATACTGTCAATTGCTTTTCTGTTGCCAGGGCTGGGTAAAAATATTAAATACAAAAGCAATATTCCTTCAATCAAACTCTTTTAGGAGGCACGTATCAACCTAATGGTTGAAACTAGTATTCCAGTCACTTGTAAAATCATTTCTCTTGTGTAAAAAAAGTGCTACAAATTGTTCCTGTTGGGTGCAAAAGAGACAGTCTAAGCTGATGTGATGTTAAAAAAAGGAGTGGATGAGAGTAACTACATGATTTAGAGAATAAACACCAGGAACTGGAAACTTAACCTGTTAGAAAATCAATCAGATGCCAATGACTTTCATGAGCTATTGGAAAAAAAAAGGTGGAGATTTCAGGCCACTTTTCTGTGAACAGTTACCTATGGTCTCTAAAGACATGAATTAAATTGGTGGGCTGAATCCCACCTTTACTTTAGAGATGACTTGATTTTAGTTAAGGCTGAGAATGATGATAGAAGTGGAAGACTTTTGTTTGCAGTTCAGGCTGCATGTTCTGCAAAGAAAGAGAATATTCTTCAGAGCCTCCTTTTTGCTGACATACTTATTTTCAAAAGACAAGTTTTGCCAGTAATTCCTTCAACCAATGTATTCTTGGAGGTTTACAGCAAAAATGATGGAACCAGAGAGGAAAACTAATTGCAGAAAAGTATTTTACATTCATTTCCATAATGTAGTTATGAAGGCAAATAGATATACAGTTAAAACCAAAAATAACCACCATAACAAATCTCCTACTACTCATCACCAAATGACAAATGATTGAACATAACCTACTCTTTGTATATTTCAATTACTGATAAATTGTCCTAATAATTTTTGTAACCATAAATTAATAAAGGTTTTGTTCTAACTGTATATGTTCATTCCATTAATAAGTGCAAGATATATATATATATATTTTTTTTTTTTTTCCTGAGGTGGAGGAGAAGTATGGAGTTTTAAAAAGTACAGCAAGGAATGCAGTACTGTAAATAAAGATTTTGTTTCTTCAAAACTGAAAAGGTTTTGGCAAATCTAATCTGAAGATATGTGTACATGTCCTGCTTTTACCCAAGTAAGACATGTATACACAAAATAGCTGATGTACTGTACTCCATTTTCCATTAAAGTATCTTTCTGCAGGCATTAAGCAGAATTTATTTGCAATTTGATTAGTCTGGGTTTTTTTATATGTTCAGATACATCCCTTTTTTACCCTCACTCTGCTTCCCAAGATCGATTTTCCCAATGAAATATGCTTTGGAAAAACTGTTGAACTTACTCTTCAAATTGAATTTAGGCAAAACTTAGGCAAATATTCTAAGTTGCATATACCCAACCAGGTAATTAAGTCACTTAGACACTTTCCTGTAGAGGATTAGGCAAAGCTTGTGAAGCAGAGGAGAGCAAAGACATCAAGGTCAATATTCAGACTCTGGGATCAGCTGGTCTGAGAGCTGTTTATGACTGCCAGGCAGGCACAAGTGATGCAGGGATTTCAATTTGAAATTGAGGCCCAATAATTTTGTATATAGCTAAGTGCCAAATATTAGAATGACATCTAATAAAAACTACTTACTGTGCCTGCAGGGACAGTCTATGCTTAACACTGTTAGCCTGATGCTTTTTAGAAGCAAAATAGTAGTTTTTATATGTAAAGAAACCTGAGTAAATCTACTTAATGTGTCCCTGACCTATCTCTTCCTACTGTTAAAATATTTTTCTGTCATTGAAATTAATCTCCAGTTACTTTTGTTTCCTATACGAACTTTTCATAGTAAGGTAATGAAAAAGCTTTCCAGCGGCCTAACCATTTTCCAAGGTGTTCTTTAATTGTATAGAGTGACTGGGAAATTCTTGATGTCCATACTGTACTTTTTTCTTAGTACAAGAGTAATGAGTCCTGTCTCTTAAAAATGTGTTTTAAATTCAGAGTATTCAAGGTACTACTGTCAAACCATACACGTGATTGATTATCCAATTTATTAGTAATACTGTATACATTGCAGGAGTGTCATTTAACTTGGTTTGGCAGTGCAGAAGCTGACTGATAGGTGTGGGAATAAGTGATGGGTTTAGGTTCTAAAGTATTTCTACAGCATTTCACTGAACAGCAGATTGATAAATTAAAATCACAGTGGTAGCACTGGAGCTGAAAGACTAGGTGCTTATGATCACAAAACCAGATCTCTGAAAAATTTATGTACTCTTCAGAAATGAAGTTTTAGAAGCACTACTGAAACAGAAGAGCACAGTTCACAAAATATTAACCAGTTATGATGTGACAATGTCAAAATTTATGTAAAGAAAAAATATTTCTAGAAAATTGAAACATATGCATTCCCTTGTCAGAAGGCTTAATTAATTTTTTTCTGTTCTCATTTATGCTATGTTTATGTTTTCAATTTAATTATTTTAGATTGAGCAACTTAAAGTTTAGACAAGTGAAATGGCTATATGAAACAGACAATGACTGCCAGTGTCCTCAGTAGGGCTTGTGAAGGCAAGACATACTGCTTGTTTCTCCAATTGTTCAATTTACAAGTGAAGTTATAATACAAATGGAAGCACCAGATACTGTGAATCTAAGAAAGCATTCTTGTACTTCTGGCCCACTGTGTAGTAATTTCCATGGTAAATGAATATGGGAAGTGCATCTGGTACAAAGGAGATTCTTCTATAACTGAACACAAGACTAGACTCAAGTCCAGTCTGCTCAGAGATGAGTGGAAAGGGCAGTTATGCATGACACAACCAGTTTGTATCCTCTAGACTAGTGCTAACTCTGCTGACTACACTTGCCTTGGTTTCTGACAAATCTATGCCTCCTAGTCAATGCCCTAGAAGGGCCTGTGCCCATTCACTTTCTGTATACACAGTGAAGATAAGATTTCTGAAAGGGAATAAAAAGCCACAAAACAAATTCCTGAAATATTAGTCACCACTCTGAACTAACTCACTGTAAACTCTGAGTAAAGCTGTTGAAATCAAGAGTTATTTCTTTATGGCTACATCCACACGCTAAAGGCTTACTCCCCTCCCCGGTTTACTGTCAGGGCACCCAGCAGTATGGGGTGTTAATAATTTCCTCTCTTCATCGTTCAAGACTTTCTGATGGGCATATCTGTCATAGAGTTTAATGAGGTTACATTTTTGGCTTCATTTTTGTTTGTCCCAACTTTAAGCTCCTTAATGACTGTAGTCCCATTTTGTAAATCATGTGTTGCTATCTTGGTTGAACATTTTGGTAGCATAAGTGGTATTAACTTAATGGTCCACAGTCTGACTGTTATATTAAAACAAAACAAAACACAATCAATATGGGAATTTCAGTATGCATTTTATGTGATCTTCATTTTTTCCTTGGATATTACATCATCTCTTCTTGGGGACTCCTTCGTATCAGTGTATTAAGCTCCAATGAAAGAGACGCACAGATTCACATTTTGACATCTTGCTTACAGCAATGGGGCAAGTCTCATTCACTTTTTGTTATCACCTGTTAAGAACATAATACCAATATTTGTGCATAAGATGCCACATTCATTGGCTGTAACACTAGAATTGAGAGTATTTTTTATCCTGCTTGATGAGAACATTTACTAATGTTTCTTTAGTCTTATCAAGCATGGCAAAAAGAATTCCATGTATGTAAAAATTAAATAATAATGCATTCAGACTTTTATTTAGAATGACATTCATCACTCTTAACTAAGATACAATAACTATCATGGTTCTTAGACAATGATCCGTATATCCATCTTTTCTCTTCTATGGAGATTAATTTCATAACATTTTAGATATTAAGAAAATGACTGCACAAAAGAGGACTTGAGGGGCTTTATGCTTCAATTATTGTCATTTTCTGTAACATGTGTCCCCAGATCATGTGGTTGCACTCCCTGTCAGATTAGTGCTTTGCTTGCACTGGTATGCATCAGGGCTAGTAAGCATTTATAGAAAATTTCATTTCAACTCTTTTATCTCTGTGGGAAATGCACATTCAAAGTTAACAATACAGACACATCTTAGACTAAATGTGGTTTTATATAGTCTGTTGAATTAATCTACCATAACAATTTAGTGCTGAGAATTGCCTCCAGCATCTCTTCCCAAACAACAAGACTGTGAAGGAATTCAAACTCTTAAGGTCTCTCTCCCTCTCCTCCTCTCCTCTCCCTTACCTTCTTGCTGAACTCTCCTCAAACAATTTTTGCAAAACTGCATTACTGTTACTCACCTTTATATGAGTTACGTGACTGGAACGTTATTTTCTGTGAATGCTCTACACAGCAAGACAGCTTTATAGCCTATAAAGTATCAGTTGGAACATGAAATATACCTAACTGCTGATACCTAGACAAGGTCTGCTTGAAACCAAATCATATTTGATTCCAGACTTAAAGTGTAGTTGTGATTAATCTGCTTGCCTGTGTATCTGAATAAAAAAGATTAGTTCTGTGAAGAAACAAGGGCTTATTTGATACCTCTCAGGTTCCTCCATCTCCACTAAAAAAATGTGAACAGTTGGGCATAATACTGCTATCTTCAGCTTTGTTTCTACTAGTGAAACTTTTCACTTTCACTAGTAGAAAGTCTTCAACTTTGTTTCACACAGATCACTGTCCCAGAAGATCTAACTTTCCATCCCATATCCTCTTGTACACCTGAAAATGATAGATTTGCAGGATGAATTACACTAACTCAGAAATGCTTCAGTTTTACTCCATGGTGTATTGATCCTGATTTCTGTGGTGTTCACTATTTTCAGGTATTCAATAAATAGTTCATAGTAAAAATGCAGTCTGAAAGTTGGAAATTTTTCATTTTGTCTGTTTGTTGTTCCTAGCGTGCCTGGAAACTTACCTGTAGTTTCTGCTCCCTGATTCAGACAAGAAGAGAATAAACAAGGCCATGCCTAGTATATACGTTTCCTTGAGTAACTGCTTCAGATAACAGCCAAGCAGAGGAACCTTGACACATTTGAAGGGTGGGCCAGTGCAAACCTCATGAACTTCAACAAGGTGAAGTGCAAAGTCCTACACATGGGTTGGGGAAATGCCAAGCACGAATACAGGCTGGACAGAGACTGGGTTGAGACCAGCCCTGAAGAGAAGGTTATGAGGATGTTGGTTGTTGAGAAGATCAACATGAGCTGGCAGTCCGTGCTTGCAGACCAGAAAGCCAGCTGTATGCTGAGCTGCATCAAAAGGAGTGTGACCAGCAGGCTGAAGTAGGTGATTCTGCCCCTCTACTCTGCTCTGATGAGACCCCACTTAGAGTACTGCATCCAGCTCAGGGTCCCCCAACACAAGAGGGATGTGGACCTGCTTGAGAGTATCCAGAGGAGGCAAGGAGGCTGCAGCACCTCAGCCTGAAGAAAAGAAGGCTCCACAGAGACCTTGTAGCAGCCTATCAGATTTTACTTCAGAAATAGGAAATAAGAATACTGAGTTAACAGGGACTGTCCAAATACTGTTTTATAGAACTCCTGGATCAGTGACTACTGTTCAGGTAAAACCCAGTGAGCTGGAAATAAATAGTGTTGTTCTACACTGAGGCTACATACCAGCCAATATTGTTCTTCCTTCTTCCATTTTCTATTGCAAGAAAATGCCTCCCTTTTAGCTTCTTTGTATAGTCCTTTTCCCCAGACTTTCTATTTTTATGATTCTGCATTCTGGTTTATTTTCTTTCATTTTTCCCTATCTCTAGAATGTTTCAGCCTCCTGACTTTCCTTCAGAAACATTCTCTTGCACATCATTTTCCCTCCTCTAGAGAACATCCAGGTAGTCAATACTGTATTCAGTAGTTGTTCATCATGAACCCAGAACATAAATGACTCACATATGTATTGTTTTCATAGAATTACTAATAGAAGGGTAGTCTTGGATTACAGAAATAACAGAGAGTAAAAAAAAAGGGAAAGGCAAATCAAATAACCAGAAAAAAAAAAGGTGATCTCATGCTATGTTTTCTTTCTCAATTATGAAACAAATTGTTATTGATGCTATTAAGGTCAGAGAGGGGAAAAATAATTTATTAAGATGCATACTTGTTGAGTTTGTTGCTAATAAATGTTAAAGGAATTAGAAAAATATTTTTCTTTTTTGGCCAAATATATTAGTCTATTTTCTATGCACTGCATATATTTCTCTGTGTGTGAAAGTGGAAGTGGTGTAGAATTAAAAAGATCAGCAAAATAGAGGAAGTATAAAGTAATTATTTAGATTACAGATGAGTAGAAAAAAACATAATCTAGGATCTTTAAACACTGAGTAATGACACAAAACCACTGACAAATGCAGTGACAGCACTGAAACGTTATTATTGTGGTTGCTTTGTAGTCTCTTCTTCAGAGATATCTTCAAGCAAAAAAAACATGGGTTTTTTTTATAAATTTATAAAACAGTTATATTCATTCATTGTTTCAGAGTCTTATAATAATGGAAAGAAGGCAATTATAGAAAAGCTTAATCCTTGTGGGTTTTGATAAATTGTTGGAAGAGAAAGGTATAAGTAATACAGCATCTTCCACATGAAGATAACTAGCTTTCCATATGTGGTATCGTCCCAGACATCCCTCCTGTCTCTCTGGGGCGTACCATGGAAGCCTCACCATGCACAAAACCCTTGCAATTCCCAGATTTCTGCTTCTAGTATCCAGGCTAAACCTTACATGTAATTAAAGAGTTGGATGTTTTAGAGGTAATTCTCTGCAAATGCAGAAGACCTGTTGCTGCCTCTCTGTCAGACAGCCTGAGTGGTTTTAAGCATAAGGAATTACTGCCTGTCTCTAAGCAATGAGTTGAAATAATTGTCAGGTGTCTTCAGTCCTCTCATGCTTTTCATGAAAACATATCTCCTGCATGCCTGGCATGAATGTGAATGAGAGTTACAAGATTGTGTTGAGTTGATAGTTTTATTGGTTTCATATTAGCAGAACAAAATGCATCCAGTATCTCCTTTTATATTTTTACTCTTCTAAGGTAAGATAATTTTCTCTGTTTTCTCTCTTCAAATGCTGGATGGGAACAGTAGCAATAATGTCTGCCTCTTCCACTGGTGCTATCTGATAATCAGGATGGGGGACAAGTGTTACAGCATTTGTTATACAGAAGATGACATGGCTATGTTCTGGTTTGTGCTTTTAACCTATTGTCTGCTCTGCCTTATAACCTATAATCTCTGATATCCTAACAGAGCCTTCAAGGACTAGGCTTCTTTTTTTTCTTTTTCTTTTTTTTTTTTTTTTTTATTTTTAACTATCTTAGTTCTTCGGAACAGAATCTCTTAAATTGGTGTTTGAGTTCAGGATTTTCTGATTACATTTTTTCAACATGGCATTATGAGGAAAAAAAAAAACCAAACCACCACTACTGAGCAAGAGAAAGAAATGTGGTGACAAATTCCAGTTGTTAAATATTTCTCAAAACAATTCTATCAGAAGAAAAGTAAGACATTTTAATTTTTGCATTTTGGAACCACTTCCTAAAGCTAAGCCCGTCAAAATCGCTCCATCTTTTCTAGAAGTAAGTACCCATGATTCAAAAGATGCTATAATTAAGAATGTCATTTGGAAAAACATGGCTTTTCAGTATTTTCTATTGTCACATACTTTCTAGGAGCAGGGTGTCAGTGATGAAAACGGTAATTCATACCAATCTCTAGTCTTTCTACTGAGAATGTAAGGAAAATGTAACAATTAGTGCCAATTTTACTTTTATCTCTTTTCCTTCTCCCACAACAGACAGCTATTCATCATGTAACAAATGCATAAAATGAATTCATTTCACTTATGTCTCTCTCTGGGTTTTCCACCTAAATTTATACTGTTTATAGCAAACAACCAATATTGAAAAAAAGGAAAAAAGAGTTAGAAAGTCAGCAGTTTGTATTGTTGGTTGGTTTTGCTTGGTTTTTTTTGGTTCTTTGGGTTTTTTTTAACATCTACACAAAAGAAAGAGAAATAGATTGAATCTCAGCTGACAACCAGATGCATATAACGCATGTTTCCAAAGACAATCTCACTGAAAAGTTATTGCCTGCTTATCTAGAGGTAATCCCCTTCTCTGCAGCTGGCAATAGGTGAGTCTAAGGTCTCACTAGCCTCAGAAAAATTCAGCTCTGTTTCTTACTCTCTCTCCCCATCTCTTCTGAATTCAACAACATGGGACATATTATTAAATGATGGCTAACAACGAAGACAAGTATTTTTAAAAGTTTGATAACTTATTAGTTACTATGATGGATTTTCTATACCACTGCATACATTAAAGATGAGATGCTATTATGAAAGTTACATGTAGTTACAGTTAGATACAAACAAGAATTAGTTCAAAGAATTTGTACTGTGCCAAACAGTTGCAAAATAATTATGATCACTGTTGGCCATATACCACTATTACAGGTCTTAAAAGATGCTGCAATGCATGTCCTACAAAACGTGTTTTGGCTTTTAGGGCTCAGACTGATGACCAAATGCAAATCTGCATGCAGTATTATCTGGAATTTATCAAGGGCTCCACTTTTACATGCAGACAGTTAACATGAATCAGCTGCTGTGAAATAGCTGGATGAATGGTTAGTAACTGGATTATCAATCCAAGTATCTATCAATAATGATAGCAGTTTTGTTGAAGGAATAATTGTGCATCATTATTATTAAGAACAAAATGCCAAATATGGAGAGCAAATGTGGATAATTAAAAGTTGTTGATATTTTAAATATATATTTTTTGAGTATTATACATATTTTGTCACAAAGTGGGATGAACTTAATATGAGCTGGCTCTTAGGTTGCCCTTTTTTAAGTATCCAGTTTTTTCTATCTGTTGACCTGCCTGTTCTTTCTAGGTCTCAATCTTTCAAAGACTTCTGCATGAGGATAATTTGATGCATTGTCAGTAGTCTTCACTTTGGTGGAGTTTTACCAGAACTGTTGCATCTGATGGTAAAGTTTTCCAGGCATTTTGGCTGTTTGCATGACTTCATTTTATTCAAACCCTACATGAGTATAAAATCTACATAACACGTAAGAGGAAGTCCAGACAACTCTCTTGCTCAGGTTGAATATGGACACAAATTCCCAGAATCATGGAAATAACACCTGTGGGGAGAAGCATCCTGTGCCTCTACAGGTTAACACTCAGCGTTCAGCAGTGTTAAGAGATGTTTCAACCTTCCTTAAGAATTTTATTTTCACTTCTAAGAGACAAAGGCAATATGTATTTCAAATTCAATTTTGTATTCTAGCCCAAAATCATAACATGAATTCAGATACTCTTATCTGAAAAGATCACATATTTGGTGAAATTTTACTCCTGATTGCTACCGTTAGAGACTTGCATTAAAGAGGTTACTGTTACTTTAGTGCCAAATTATTCCCCTGTCTTGCACAGGGAGTAAAGGAGCATGAATATTTTTTCCATTGCTATGCACTTTGCATAGAAAAAAAGATAAACAGAACTTCCTTTACCAAGGGAGTACAGGAGCTATTCTCTCCCTGCATTTGAGATGTAAGCTACAACAGCAAAAGTTGGGGTCTGCTTCTCTCTGTAGCTTCTGAGTGGTAAAATAATGCACCTCTGTAAGAACCACTTTTCCTTTGTGGGATGTCTCACAGGAACGCTGCAGCCCTGCCTATACATGCAGAGCTCAACAAACTGTAGCAGTCTTGAGCTTTTTAGGTTGCCACACTTCATGTTCCCTTCCCCACTAAAAGAATTAATAGAAAAGCATAAAGAAGTCATTGCCTTAGCCACAATAAAAGCAAAAAGCAGAATTAGTCCTTACAGGCAGTGTAAAGAAAATGTGGAAAGCAATCTCTGCTGAAAACCGCAGAGAATGAAAAGCTGGTGTGCAGGACCAAGTCATCTGTAGGCAACTTGAAGTAATTTAGATTGGTGCCTTGGCCAGCTCTGGCTGCAAGAGACATTAAGGGCACCCATGTCTTAACCTAGCTGGGGATAATTCAGCCTTTTTTCTGGAAACATTTACTGTATTTTACAAGACTGGTGGTTGCAGCTGTCAGTCTGGGTTAAAAACCTTAGATACAGGTCTTGGAACAACAGCTCATCCTCTGAACAAACGAATCCCCAGTAACTGTAGGACTAGAAGAAGCATCTCTGATTTAGTGCCGTGTTGGCTTGGGCCTCTCCTCAGAACATGGTGCTCCAACCTGTCTCTAAATCCCTTCTTTGGGGTGCTTTTTGCAGCAAAAGGCAAAAGTAGCACAGAGGTGGGGACTAATTTTTGTGTTTTCTATTGTCATCATTACAAACTTGCAAAAAAATAATCCAAGTACATTACAAGGAAACTTTTGGGAAGAGGCTAAATCTATTTGCTCAGATTAGATTTTCCAAAAGGAATCCAGGTTAGTGACAAGGACACATACAGTGGTTATGTGGAGGTAACATGGATTTACATGGTGGTCACAAATCCACTCATCTGGAAAAACAAACCCAAACCCAAAACATAGTCATAACACTTCCTCCTAAGCAGGCATCCCAAATATCGTAAAATCGCTAGCACAGTTATTAAGACCATTACAAGAATTACAAAAGTAGGATATTTTATTCTGTGGCAATTAATGTAATTGAAAATCTTCAATTTGCTTCCTCGATTTTTCACTTTCAAGTTTGCTCCTTAACCACAATGGCATGTGACACCTTTTTTAATCTTAAAGGTAATAACAGAAGTAATAACAGAAGTGACTAAATTTGATAATGAATTTGTACATTTCAAAGCATGCAGACTAAGAGTACCCCGCATTTAACCAGCATTCATTTATTTTTTTATAATTTTGAGTTGGTAGAAAGTAGAAATGGCAAGCAATTCATTCAAAATATACTGAAACACACCAAAGTTACAGTCATGCTATGGAAACAGACATCTTGATTCTGCTTACTCTGATTTGTTGAGCTTCTCTGTTAGTAACTGACACTCTTTTTTTGCTAACTTTAATTAGCACTTCATGACCTGAAGTACTTTTTGATTTGCAGTTAATACAAAAATTTGGAAACTACTAAAAAATACATGGTAAAATTAACTCTTAAATGGCTATTTTGCATGGCATATTGTTGTGAGCAAATTAAAAAGAGAATGAAGAGGCAATGAATATACAGTTCTGAAGGAAAATAGGGAGTGAGAATGTTAGGAAACTTCATAAATCTTGAAAGACAGAAGCTAAAATGAAAAAGGTGCATGAAAAGTGAACTTCGGATTCAGAAGTGTCAGATACTTTTAATATGTATAATGGTCTAAATTTTATAAAAGAATCGTGCTTTTTTCAGAATATCTCACATTTCAAAATAAGTTTTTTAAAAGTTAATAATTTTAATATATGGACCAAATAACTAAGTGGCTATAAGACTATGGAGACAATAGCTGTCATGCACCAGTCAGAGTAATGATTTATAATTAAGCTAAAAATGTGAAATTTTTCTATTTTATGAATTTGTTTTAATTTCTGTTATTAAAGAAGCAGAAAATTTTTATTTTAAAAGAAACAATCAGTTATGTATAGACAATATTTAAAATGGTTTCTGACTGGATGATCACTGAAAACAAAATACTAAACCTTCCAATGCAACATTTAACTCCTACATGTTTTTTAGTATAGATCTTGGTTAGTCAATAGAGGCAAAACATATGTCTTATTATTTTTTAAGAAGGGAGATATCTACAACTGCTGACTTTATTGGCTAACAACTACTTTTCTAATCTTAGCTATAGTATATAATTATAATGCTGAAACAGGATGCTTATGCTTAACATATATTATATCGTATGGTAGCTGAATATATCAATATCCACAGAAATACAGAGATTCTTACTTACCCAACGGACAGGAAGGGCTCCTTTGATTCAAGTCTGTCAAGCAAATAACAGAAGTTTTAATATATATACACACACACATATTTATTGTATTTCAGAGTATTTATAAGATTAATTTAAAACAGCCACTCTCAGTATCAAGTTTACTTGGTGACCAAAACACAAATTAACAACAATTGAAGGGACTGATCCATAATGCTAGGAGCTTGTCTTGAAAAAAATCCCATTTACTTAACTGAACTTTGGCTTAGAAATCAAGTATTTACAAAACAGCACATCTAGGCCCTTTAAATTTAACAGATTTAGTTGTGTAGGTATTTATATGGAAAGGCTAGAGCAAATAAGTAATAATTTGACCCTTTTTTTTTTCATTTTTCATTATTTTTTTTTTCCTTCCATGGACATGATTTAGGTGATTTAGGGAAGATATTTATTTATTTTAACTTTAAACATAAAATTTAGTATGGGTTTAAGAACTCTCTTGATTAGAGGTCCTTCACACCCATCTTGCTTGCTTTACAACATCCTCTATTGGTATGACACTGTTATTTTGTCATGAGAACTTCTGGCACATCCACTACATTCAGCCTTGTGCTGGGGCAGGATGCTACTGGTTTGGTAGACGCAGAATCATGCCCAGCTCTAAACTCAGTTGTTGAAGTGTTGGTCTCCAACTCCTGTTCCTATCTTTGTGAGGAGCTGCACCGCTTTCACACTGGCAGAAGCCTCTTTTATGAGTAATTTCCATCCAACCAGGATAGATTTCCAACATCCTTATCTATGTTATTGTACTGTAATTCTGCTCCAGTACCTAGAACCAGCTGTTCTAATTTTGTAGTGTGCCCTGGCTGCAATCAGTTTACTCATTTTTCTATTTTCAGCTGTACTTTTGTATTAGCAGCTGCCTGTTTGGACCATTAACATGTGACTTTAGAGTCCTTTATAAACATACATAAAGCAAATTTACAACTCTATTCTGAGAGGTTACATGACATGAGAATGATGCAAGAGCTCTCTGTTGTGCTAATTTTCACTGTGTTAGGAAGAACATCGAATAAAACTCCCAGGCAATTAATGTCTCTTTGTAGCCTTTAAAGAAAAGTGTTTCTAAAAAGCAAAGTATGTCATATCTAAAATGAAACATTTCATTTATGATGACCTCTCTTATCTGGTGTTTTTAACAAAGCAAAGTATGTCATATCTAGAATGGAACACTTCATTTATTATAACCCCTCTCATCTGAAACCAATTCAGTGCCACGACAAAATATCTGAAATAGAACTGTAAGCAAGAGTAATTAAAGTATTTAAAGTACTGTAAATAAGTTGCCAGTGTTTTAAGAATGAACTTTTCCTGCAAGTCTTCTTTGTAGAAAACTAACAAGTACAATCACAGTTATTCATTTAGCAAAGCCTTTGTCCAAAAGCCTCACAAACCAATAGACCAGTTTAGTTATTGCCATCTATCCAAAAGGGTATTTAGAAAAGGTGAACATGTTCCTGAGCTTTTGAAATTATTATATCACAGTATCACAGTATCACAGTATGTTAGAGATTGGAAGGGACCTCAAAAGATCATCTAGTCCAATCCCCCTGCCAGAGCAGGAACACCTAGATAAGATTACACAGGAATGTGTCCAGGCGGGTTTTGAATGTCTCCAGAGAAGGAGACTCCACAACCTCCCTGGGCAGCCTGTTCCAGTGTTCTGTCACCCTCACTGAGAAGAAGTTTCTTCTCAAGTTTAAGTGGAACCTCTTGTGTTCCAGTTTATACCCATTACCCCTTGTCTTATCATAGTTTGCCATTGAGAAGAGCCTGGCTCCATCCTCATGACACTCCCCCTTTATATATTTATATACACTAATAAGGTCCCCCCGCAGTCTCCTCTTCTCCAAACTATAGAGACCCAGCTCCCTCAGCCTTTCCTCATAAGGGAGATGCTCCACTCCCCTAATCATCTTTGTCGCCCTGCGCTGGACTCTCTCCAGCAGGTCCCTGTCCTTCTTGAACTGAGGGGCCCAGAACTGGACACAATATTCCAGATGCGGTCTCACCAGGGCCGAGTAGAGGGGAAGGAGGACCTCTCTCGACCTACTGACCACCCCCCTTCTAATACACCTCAGGATGCCATTGGCCTTCTTGGCCACAAGGGCACAGTGTTGACTCATGGTCATCCTGCTGTCCACTAGGACCCCCAGGTCCCTCTCCCCTACACTACTCTCTAACAGGTCGTTCCCCAACCTATACTGGAACCTGGGGTTGTTCCTGCCCAGATGCAGGACTCTACACTTTCCCTTGTTATATTTCATCAAGTTTCTCCCTGCCCAACTCTCCAGCCTGTCCAGGTCTCGCTGGATGGCAGCACAGCCTTCTGGCGTGTCAGCCACTCCTCCCAGCTTAGTGTCATCAGCAAACTTGCTGACAGTACACTCAATTCCCTCATCTAAATCATTGATGAATATATTAAATAATACTGGTCCCAATACTGACCCTTGAGGCACTCCACTAGATACAGGCCTCCAACTGGACTCCGCCCCATAGACTACAACTCTCTGGCTTCTGTCCTTCAGCCAGTTCACAGTCCACCTCACTACCTGATCATCCAGGCCACACTTCCTCAGTTTAGCTATGAGGATGCTGTGGGAGACTGTGTCAAATGCTTTGCTGAAGTCAAGGTAGACCACATCCACCGCTCTGCCATCATCCATCCACCGTGTTATTTCCTCATAAAAGGCTAGGAGGTTGGTCAAGCATGACTTCCCCTTGGTAAAGCCATGTTGACTGCCCCTCATAACCCTCTCATCCTTGACATGCCTTAAGATGGCATCAAGGATAAGGTGTTCCATCACTTTCCCAGGGATGGAGGTGAGGCTGACCGGTCTATAGTTACCCGGGTCCTCCTTCTTGCCTTTTTTGAAGACTGGAGTGACATTTGCTTTCCTCCAGTCCTCAGGCACCTCTCCCGTTTCCCAAGACTTGGTAAAGATGATGGAGAGTGGTCTAGCAATGACTTCCGCCAGTTCCCTCAGCACCCGCGGGTGCATCCCATCTGGACCCATGGATTTATGGATGTCCAGATTGCTCAACTGGTCCCTAACCCATTCCTCATGGACTAAGGCAAAAATACTGCACGTCATCTTTTTGCAAAGCATTTACTTCTTTTCCAGAATCATTAGTGGAAATAATTTAGGAGCCTGTCTTCATTTACAGTGTTATCTTCTGATGTAATTTAAACCTATTTTTCTGGGGTTAGATTTCCAGCATTAAGGACAACTAGCATAAGGCTTGAGGAAATGGCAAGACGTATCCAAAACATACTAACTTTCCTGTTGTTTTCATGGCTATACTTCACCTTCTCATTTTTTTCTGGGGTTGTGATCCACATAGAAGTAAAATAATAGAAGAGGGGATCATTGATGTCCTTGAATGCAGCTGGAAGCACAGTGGAAGCCGAAAGTTCAGTAGCCCTGCATTCAGGGGGAAGCTTCTCCAGGGCAGGTCCAGTACTGTCACAAGCGCTTTCCCTCCCAGAATGCCATGCCATACACCAAAACCCTCACAGTACCAAGAAAATGCTTAGCTTGACATTCTCTGTGCCTAGGCAGTACTGACAGACAGCAATAAAGTGATGGGGCCCTTCATGTGCAGGGTTGCATCCTCCTCCTGCAGGTTCTGTGCAGCCACAATGCCAGCTTCATGGACCAGCTTTCCCTGTTGTGGATCACATGATTACGGGAAAGCATCTGCACCATCTTTGCAGATTCTTTCAAGTGTGTGAGGAAAAGCCCAACTAACTCTACTGTTTTGTTTCTTACTTTTCTGTTCACTGAAATGAGCCAGACCTGTGAAGTATTCAGTGTTTGGCTCAAGAGATTAACTATAAGCAAAATAAGCAAATAATAAAAGTCTCAGAACATATTTACATACTTCAAAATACAGAAATTTTGCAATAAAGAGAGACTTGGCACTATTCTGATGGAAAACATTCTGGTAGATTTTACTCGCAAATGAAAAGTATGTGATAGAATGCCCTGTGGACAAAATACCACAATTAAAAATCTATTTGAAATCCATTCTCAAGATGGAATTCAATTCGATTTAAGAAGTGCTGCCCTAGGTTTGACCCCTCTTAGTATATTTGACTAAATGGTTTTAGATAATTTTCTGCATTACTTTAAATTAGTTCAAGTGTTCCTCCTAGTAAAGGAATACAATTACCTGTTGGCCTTTTATTTAAATTGGTAATTCAGAATATGGCAAATTAATATAAAGGTTTTAAAACTGCAACACCACATAAAATAGCATCCTCTTTTATCTTTACTGATGATGTTTATCTATATATTATAGATTTTTTAATCTTTCTTTTCTAGCCTGCAGTACAATAAATTCTCCAGAGTTTTGAGGAAGTCTCGCATAATTATCTATAATATCTCAAAAATAGTAATCCTGATAAGCTGTGAGAAGGGCTGTCATATGTCTTCAGAAAAAATGTTACAACAGAAATTTTTTTTCTTGAAAAAAATTATTGAGCATATAAGAAATATTAGGTTGGACAATAAACAAAGGGAATAATGTTTTAATTACGGAACTAGATGATCTTAAGGTCCTTTCCAATCCTAACTATGCTATGATTCTATGTAGGACTGGTAATGAAGCTGGAATGATCAGGATTTTTATTTTCTTCTTCAACTTGTTTTTCTATCAGAAAATTACAGCTTGTCAGATGTCAAGGCAATAAAGAAGTTTGTATAGGAGGGAATCAGGCTAATAGGCAGCATGACTGGAACAGGGCAATCTGAAGTGTGCTTCACTTTGATTCTGAGCTAAGATTTTCTGAAAGGTCTGACTTTCTTATCTACATGTAATGGGTAAGTTTTTGCAGGAAGAAAAAGGATTTTTACACAATGTAAATTGCTCAATTAAAATCAGTCACTGTAAACCAAATCGGCACAGGCAAATTGATTCATATCCATTGATATGCCTCAATACTGTCATAACTCTGAGTTTAAAATAAGGACCCCAGAAATTTCCCATTTAGTATTTTAGCCCTGGTAATCTGCCTTGGAGAGACATCTTACAAGATCTGATTAACATAACTGTGTATTTCATGATTTTCTTTGCTGCTAAATTTACTTATATTAATGCCAATTATCTCAATCCCATTTTTGACATGGACTGAAAATTTGGTGGACAAATTTTTCAAGGTTTGCAGACAAACATGCAAGCAAATGTGACTAGATCAGAGGCATGTGAATTCCTCTTTGAATTGTAAACAAATAATTTGAGGACAGGAAGATTCCAAAGTAAACTCCACTTTTCTTGCATAGTTGTCTTATTAAGATGACAGGCAAGATGGCTTTTTATATCTGAGGCCTGACCCAGCATACATAAAACATTATAATCTCTTGTAAAGAGTCCTTGCCTCTCCTTCCCAAAATATATTTACAGGACAAAATGGATAACATTTCTAACAATATCAGCACGGTACACAAAAAAATGTATTTCAGCCAAGTATTTTCTAAGGTAACTCAATATATTCTTTCTTGTGGTGATCATACAATTTCATTTCTAAAGAGTTAGTAAGAAAAATGTAGAATTCAAGGCATTTGTTGGGTTTCCTATTCTGAGTTTTCAATATAATAAAACTGTCTACCCTGAATCAGGGAAAGTGATGGTAAGGAGTCAGGGTTTTTTTTAGATGGCTCATCATTTTGGATTGCAATCTTCAAATCAGAATTCCCAAGGATAACTTGAGTGTGTTGCTAATGTCACTCATTTTCTTTCTGACTGTAAAAGCCATGAATAGTGACTGCAGTTTCCAGTGGGATTGGAAGAGTTAATACCTCTAACAGGTATCCAGAGCATTCAAACTTTTCATTGAAGCCATGTAGGAAAGGCAGACCAATTAAAAAGCATTTTGGACTTCAGTCACTTGATGAATTGGCTTTATACTATTATTGTGTATTTTGTATGATTGATGTGGCTGACTTATTTATCTGTCAAGCGTGTCTATCTCTGCACTATACAGCTTTAGGAACCAAAGATTTAGCAAAAATATGTGAAGTCAAAGAATATTCAGATTATGGCTAACCTGACTTGCCAATAAATTTAATTAATAATAATTTATAATAATCTTTAGCCATCAGTTAGCAGAGTATGAATGAATAATCTGTTCAGAATTATCTGAAAAAATTTACAGTTGAAAACCTGAATAAAATGATAGCTTATAATACAGGGAGGAAGTGCTTTAAAAAGACTGCCTCTTGCCAGTGATAACTTTCACAGCAGCAAGAGGATAAGATGAAACATAAATCAGCATATGCAATAGTTGGGTTTGATATATCAGTAAAAGTGTCATGTTGGATACTGGGTGCACTACTCTTATAATACATGGGATAGAAAGGTTTGGGGGTTGTAGTAGGAAAGGGAGGCATGGATAAGAACAGTAAAGGAAGTAGTTTCCAATAATCCTCATTAATGTGTTGCCTAAATTTTAAGCAGCAAAAAGACAGGAAAACACAAAAGCTTCAAGTCATTTGAATTGTTTAATATAATATTATCAGAGAGCTAGAACTAAAAGTTAGTATCCCGTACATCTAAGAGAGTTTCAGTAGCTGATTTTAGTTTGTACTTGGCTTTACTGTATTTTTCCTTTATAAATCCATAAATCAAAAAGCATGGATTCTTACAGCGGAGGTGAATATTGTTGTGACTTGCAAAATTAATTCAGAGTCTGCATATGAACACCTTCATAGTTATGGATTACAGCTTCTTCCCGCACCACCCCAGAGAATTCTCTTGATGCCAAATGGAAGCTAACTTGAGTTTAATCTGTACATCACATCTGTGTGATGTTAGAATCATAGAATCATAGAATAGTTAGGGTTGGAAAGGACCTTAAGATCATTTAGTTCCAACCCCCCTGCCATGGGCAGGGACACCTCACACTAAACCATGTCAGCCAAGGCTCTGTCCAACCTGGCCTTGAACACCACCAGGGATGGAGCATTCACAACTTCCCTGGGCAACCTATTCCAGTGCCTCACCATCCTCTCAGTAAAAAACTTCTTCCTTATATCGAAATATATTAATCGGTGAGCTCAGCTCCCTCCTTGAAATGCCTATACACCAATGCGCGCAGCATGGGAAATAAGCAGGAGGAGTTGGAGACCTGTGTTAAGTCAGGAGATTATGATCTGGTGGCAATTACAGAGACGTGGTGGGACAGCTCACATGACTGCAATATACTCATGGAGGGCTATGTCCTCTTCAGGAAAGACAGGCCAGCCAGGCGGGGTGGTGGGGTTGCTCTTTATGTGCGAGAGCAGCTACAATGTACTGAGTTCTGTCCAGGGACAGAGGATGAGCGAGTTGAGAGTCTGTGGGTGAGAATTAAGGGGCAGGCTGGCAGGGGTGATACTGTTGTGGGTGTCTGTTACAGGCCACCAGATCAGGGTGAGGAAGTTGACGAGGTCTTCTACAGGCAGCTGAGAGCGGCCTCACAGTCACAGGCCCTGGTCGTCGTGGGGGATTTTAACTTCCCTGATGTTTGCTGGAAGGACTACTCAGCAACCCAGCCACAGTCCAGGAGGTTCCTCCAGTGTATGGATGATCACTTCCTCATGCAAATGATGGATCAGCCAACCAGGAGAGGAGCACTGCTGGATCTCATCCTCACTAACAAGGAGGGTCTGGTCAAAGCAGTAAAGGTTGAGGGCTGCCTTGGTTGCAGCGACCACGAGATGGTGGAATTCAGGATTTTGTGTGGTAGGACCAGTACAATAGCAAGTAGAATTGCAACCCTGGGCTTCAGCAGGGCAAACTTTGGCCTTTTCAAGCAATTGCTAGGGGAAATCCCATGGGCAAGGCTGCTTGAAGGTAAAGGGGCCCAAGATAGCTGGTTGGCATTCAAGGATTGCTCATTCCGAGCTCAAGATCAGAGCATCCCAACACGTAGGAAGTCAAGGAAGAGGGCCAGGAGACCTGCGTGGCTAAATAAGGAACTGCTGGGTATGCTCAAGTGGAAGAGCAGAGTTTACAGGTCATGGAAGGAGGGGCTGGCCACTTGGGAGGAATATAAGGCTGCTGCTAGAGGATATAGGAAGGCAGCTAGGATGGCTAAGGCCTCCTTAGAATTAAATCTGGCCAGAGGGGTCAAGGACAACAGAAAGAGCTTTTTCAAATACATAGCTGATAAAACTAACACCAGAGGCAAGGTAGGCCCACTGATGAACGGGATGGGTGCCCTGGTGACAGAAGATACTGAGATGGCAGAGTTATTGAATGCCTTCTTTGTCTCTGTCTACTCTGCCGGAGGCAGTCCTGAAGAGCCCTGTACTCCTGAGACCTCAGATGAAGCCAGGTCACTGAAGCAGTTTGCCTTAGTCGATGAGGAATGGGTTAGGGACCAGTTGAGCAATCTGGACATCCATAAATCCATGGGTCCAGATGGGATGCACCCGCGGGTGCTGAGGGAACTGGCGGAAGTCATTGCTAGACCACTCTCCATCATCTTTACCAAGTCTTGGGAAACGGGAGAGGTGCCTGAGGACTGGAGGAAAGCAAATGTCACTCCAGTCTTCAAAAAGGGCAAGAAGGAGGACCCGGGTAACTATAGACCGGTCAGCCTCACCTCCATCCCTGGGAAAGTGATGGAGCACCTTATCCTTGATGCCATCTTAACGCATGTCAAGGATAAGAGGGTTATGAGGGGCGGTCAACATGGCTTTACCAAGGGGAAGTCATGCTTGACCAACCTCATAGCCTTTTATGAGGAAATAACATTGTGGATGGATGATGGCAGAGCAGTGGATGTGGTCTACCTTGACTTCAGCAAAGCATTTGACACAGTCTCCCACAGCATCCTCATAGCTAAATTGAGGAAGTGTGGTCTGGATGATCAGGTAGTGAGGTGGACTGCAAACTGGTTGAACGACAGAAGCCAGAGAGTTGTAGTCTATGGGGCGGAGTCTAGTTGGAGGCCTGTATCTAGTGGAGTGCCTCAAGGGTCAGTACTGGGAGCAGTATTATTTAATATATTCATCAATGATTTAGATGAGGGAATTGAGTGTACTATCAGCAAGTTTGCTGATGACACTAAACTGGGAGGAGTGGCTGACACGCCAGAAGGCTGTGCTGCCATCCAGCGGGACCTGGACAGGCTGGAGAGTTGGGCAGGGAATAACTTGATGAAATATAACAAGGTGAAGTGTAGAGTCCTGCATCTGGGCAGGAACAACCCCAGGTTCCAGTATAGGTTGGGGAACGACCTGTTAGAGAGCGGTGTAGGGGAGAGGGACCTGGGGGTCCTAGTGGATGGCAGGATGACCATGAGCCAGCACTGTGCCCTTGTGGCCAAGAAGGCCAATGGCATCCTGGGGTGTATTAGAAGGGGGGTGGTTAGTAGGTCGAGAGAGGTCCTCCTTCCCCTCTACTCTGCCCTGGTGAGACCGCATCTGGAATATTGTGTCCAGTTCTGGGCCCCTCAGTTCACTAAGGACAGGGACCTGCTGGAGAGAGTCCAGCGCAGGGCAACTAAGATGATTAAGGGAGTGGAGCATCTCCCTTATGAGGAAAGGCTGAGGGAGCTGGGTCCCTATAGTTGGGAGAAGAGGAGACTGAGGGGTGACCTTATTAGTGTATATAAATATATAAAGGGGGAGTGTCACGAGGATGGAGCCAGGCTCTTCTCAGTGGCAAACAATGGTAAGACAAGGGGTAATGGGTACAAACTGGAGCACAAGAGGTTCCACTTAAACTTGAGAAGAAACTTCTTCTCAGTGAGGGTGACGGAACACTGGAACAGGCTGCCCAGGGAGGTTGTGGAGTCTCCTTCTCTGGAGACATTCAAAACCCGCCTGGACACATTCCTGTGTAACCTCATCTAGGTGTTCCTGCTCCAGCAGGGGGATCGGACTAGATAATGTTTTGAGGTCCCTTCCAATCTCTAGCATACTGTGATACTGTGAATCTAAACTCCCCCTGTTTAAGTTTTAACCTATTACCCCTTGTCCTATCATTACAGTCCCTGATGAAGGGTCCCTCCCCAGCATCCCTATATCTCCCCTTCAGATACTGGAAGGCTGCTATGAGGTCTCCACGCAGCCTTCTCTTCTCCAGGCTGAACAGCCCCAACTTTCTCAGCCTGTCTTCATATGGGAGGTGCTCCAATCCCCTGATCATTCTCGTGGCCCTCCTCTGGACTTGTTCCAACAGTTCCATGTCCTTTTTATGTTGAGGACACCAGAACTGCATACAATACTCCAAGTGAGGTCTCACGAGAGCAGTGTAGAGGGGCAGGATCACCTCCTTCGACCTGCTAGTCATGCTCATTTAGATGCAGTCCAGGATACAGTTGGCTTTCTGGGCTGAAAGCACACACTGCCACAAACTTCATGTTTCCAGTCATGAAGAAATTAATGCAAATATTCAAAATGAGATTCTTGCAATAATCAAGAATAAGAAATGTTTTTCCTTCAGGTATGAGCACTCCTAACTCTAATCTCCTTCCCAAATTGAAAATGTGCTCAATTTGATACCTTTGTTCAAGTAAGCAAAGTAAACAAACTCTGGAGAATGAAAGCAGCTCCATGGCATTGCTGCCAATTATAGTTTGCTTTTTCCTGCAGTATGCAGTTGCTAAATTTTGCAAAAAATCTATGTTTCCATCAAAAGAAAGAATTTTGAAAAACATACAGAATTTTACTTAACTATCTACCTTAAAGTCCTCTTTCTGACGTTTTAATCATTCTTTGCATGAAGCTGATGTCACCTGACTCTCTTGTGCTCTAAATCAGAATAAGAACATTCAGGTCAATATGTACAGGTCAAAAACCATCTAGAATGACTTCATCAGGGTGGGCTGAACAAAGGAGTGTTGACTGATCTAATCAATACTACACAATCACACAATCAATACTACTTTACTGCATGGCTATTTGTAGTCACAAGTAGATGAAGGTTAATGTAGGCATTGCCTTTGAGGATCCCAAGGGTAGAGGCTTAATCTCCTTTTCCCTCAATGACAATACTAACACTTAGAAGTAGTTACAGGAGGGATACTGCTCTGACAATGTGTGATTCATATTTGTCATGCTGTTTCCTAGACTAATCTCACTCTCACAAGACTGAAAAATGCAGCATACATTTTTATGTCAATAGATATTAGAAATTGCTCATTTCTTAAGACTCATAATAAATTTACACACATTTTTTACTTTCCAGTAAAATAGCCAGTACTTTTGGCAGAAGTTCTGGGAATACCAGCCACATAACCTACCAAAAATGTATGACATTTGTAACCTATTTAAAATAAATAAAGTTACATTTGACATTATGCACCAACAGTGCTATCTAAGTATTGGTTCTGGCAGGCTGGATAACATTTTCAGATAGTATACCCCACGACTAGCAAAATTCAGCAGGATATAATCTTGCAGGGTAATGTGGTTGCTAATAATTCACTGCATATTATTATGTTGCTATTGTTCCTCTGTGTTGCACACAGCATAGCTTTCTGTGCTACCTGTAATCTTACTTAACAATCCATTTTAAACTTAAACAGGGGAAGTTCAGGTTAGATATAAGGAAGAAGTTTTTCACTGTGAGGGTAGTGAGGCACTGGAATGGGTTGCCCAAAGAAGTGGTAAATGCTCCATCCCCGGCAGTGTTGAAGGCCAGGTTGGACAGAGCCTTGGGTGGCATGGTTTAGTGTGAGGTGTCCCTGCCCATGGCAAGGGGGTTGGAACTTGATGATCTTAAGGTCCTTTCCAACCCTAACTACTCTGTGATTCTATGATTTTCTCTTAAACTAAGTATACTTTAAATCTCTTCTTTTGACATTATTCATAAGACTTTAAAATATATAACGTAGTCTCTCATTTAGCCAGTCTTCCTTATTTATTCACAGAATATTAAATATATAACCCAGCGTCATATTTCTATTGCTGTTTGTAAGCCACCTAAATGGTGCCTTTGTACTATATCACAGCGGCTCTCAGACAGAATTACAGCCTTCTATACAATTAGAGGTGTTACATTATGTGAGAACCAATGCCAAGTTATGAGCCCATAATGTGGTGCTCTGAACCACAGCCTTCTCCCGCATCTCTGATTACTGCTGCAATTAAGGTTTTACTAAATTCCTGAAAATGAAAAATCCTGCTGGTCACTTGGGTTGTTAGGACAGGCCCTCCTCTGTTCTCTGTCATAAACCCTATATCATTACTTTTAAGACCTCTATAAAGTTAATAAGACAGTTACCAAAAAGCAGTGGTTGCAAAACCAAACACTATTACTATGATTCCTGCCTAAAACTCAAATACAGAAGAATGACCATGGTGTCTGCTTTTGATTTTTTATTTTTTATTATTTTTTTAATGCTGTAGGAGCTATCCTTTTTCTTTTTAAGCTAACTGAAACACAGTTGAGTATCTATAGAAGACAGCATCATTCTGGACACTGAATCCAAATTCTGATTATTTTTTAAATCCAATGCAAGAAGCCATGATTCTATGATTCTAAGCCATGCAGTAATAAAGGTAGAATTCTCACGTGTAATTAGTGATAGGAACATGGATCATAATATCAAGATTTAAACTGAATGAATGACTAAAAGTACTATTTCTGTTTGCCTGGAGGCAGAAACCATCAATAGACTGAATCTTTTAGAAATTTACTTTTTGAATTATAAACCACAGACTTTTCATTCACATTAGCAGCACAAATTCTTGCATAAGAAAGGAGTTAGAATAATTTTAATGCTATCAGAAAGCTGTGAACGTTTTTTGTTCCACTGTTGTATAAGCAGTGATTAAAAAACATGAGAAAAAATAAGATGGGTTTCCAGTTAGTTAATAAGATGGGTTTCTAGTTAGTTACTTTAACTATAGTATACTGCTTCACGTTTCATAGTAGATGAAAAAAGTAAGAAAGGAGATTAAACAGTAAGAAAAAAAAAACCAAACCCAAAACAAAACAAAACAAAACCAATAGTAAGAAAACAGGCTATTCTTCTCCAAGGATGCTAAACTCTGGGTGTGACAATTATGTCTGGGGTTTTGTGGAAGAAAACAGCATCAGTCATGTGATACTATATATCATCTTCTGCAAGAGCAAAAGTACTAAGCTAAGAAAATGGCTGTAGATCCTCTGCAGATGTGTGAAAGTTGGTGTCACTGGCTTTCTCTTAACAAAGGAAAAAAAAAAAGAAAGACTGTGTAAGTTTAAAGAACACCTTGAGGGGAGATGAGAACAAAGGCAAGTGCTAGTCTTTATGTACGGCATACTTCAAAATGGATCTAAGACCACAGTTTAAAAAGTGTGGTGAAGGTGAATACAAACAAACATGAGAAGAATGTAAGATTTAGGATATACTGATATTCTGAGAAGGAATATCTGCCCTAGTCACTAGGGAGAGATTCTAAAAGGACGTCAGTGGTATTTTTAAAACAGTGAAGGGGAAGATTAAAAAACCAGACTGTTTTATTGCCCTACTGTTATTGGAGTTATTACACAGATTAGGAATAATATGACTGAATGAACAAATGGAGATGACAAGATGATATATTTTGGTCTTTTGAACTTTTTCTCTGTCTGTGATTTGTCACCAGAAGCAAAGGTTTTCCTGGCTATTACTAAGGACATGAGACCCCCACCCATTTTCCCCTCTCTAAATTTATCAGGCGCTGCAGGTTCATTCTCTGGATCATGAGAATGGGCAAACTTATGTCCTTGGCTGGCTCTCTCAAATGCTTTGAGCACATGGATTTGTTCTTTAAACATCTCTGGGATCAAATTGATTGCAGTTACAAACACATAATTCAGAAATGCAGAGCTGCATGTGTTGCCTTCTATCAGCAGATATTTTTTTCTTATTCTTATGATATTAGTTATTTTACATGGGGCTTTTTCCTTGAAAGAAAATAAAAATTCAGACCAAACTGAATCATTGGATCTGCTGTAGCTTTGTATTTGTGCCTTTTAACATTTTTAATATAATTGAGAATGCTACTTAAGTCCTTCATACAAGTAAAATTTGTACTGTTTGTTGTGAATTTTAAGTAAGAATTTCATATTAAATAATGTTTTTTTCTGACTGCTTCAAATGTGATCACTGAGAACATTCTTTGATGACATTAATGTAAGTAATATCCTACTGGAATTAAATTTATCTCCATTTAAGCATGCCTGGAAAGTTTGTTTTATGGAAGACAGACAGATCTTTTGTCAGGAGAAGAGCTGTAGAGCAACACTCATCTTCCACTGCACTGAAATAAAATAGCTTATTTCATGAAGGAAGGTAATCAAAGGCATCAAGAAGATACATTTCTGCAAAAAGGAAGCACTTTGATAACAAAGAGATATCACACTATGTAATCTTAACATGATGTAGTCATTAAAAGATTATATTCTATAAGCATAAGTGACTTTTTTTATTCAGTATGTAGAATAAAGTAAGTGGCATAACCACAATTTAATGCAAATGCAAGGTATCAGAAAATATTGTTAAGTTTTATTTCTGTTGTCTAGACTCTGTCTTTAGGCTTTTGTAGGCCAGTGACAAAACCGGACACACAAATACATTAAGAAAAAGAAGTAGAAAACAGGACAGGTTTTGGAAATCTAGGACAGTATTCAGTCAAGAAAGGTCCTTATAACTGCAGTTACTTTTATTATATGCTAGTAAGTTAAAACATTGCTATTACACTGCCAATGGCACACTGTAGCAGAAATTATGCAAAATACTGCAGTATTCAAATAGAATAGTAATGCTTGTTTGGCACAGAATTTGTTGAATTTATGTGATGCTTTCAAATAGGACGAATGATCCCAAGAAGCCTACCTTGGAAAAAGCAGTCACGCTGCCCATCACTGTGCCTTTCACACTTTGCCCTGAAATGAAGGGTGCCACGGTGCTCAGAAAAACAACTCAAAATAATGGAAGGCTCTGTGAACTGAGAGACAAACCAAACAACACCAAACTCTAGAAATGATATCTTAAAATAAATATGAGAAGCAGAGAGCAAGTGGAGAAAGACTGTGAGCAACTCTTTAATCCTCTGCTTTAAAATAGAACTGACAAAATCAAAGGAAATGCAAGATGTGTAACATAATGCAATTAGTTTTGTGATAGAGATTATAAAAGTAAAATGTACTGAGGAAACTGATAAAGAAAAATAAAACTTTGATATAAAAACATAATCATGTGCTGTAAATAAGAGAGCATCTCTTTCCAATATATTAATATTAGACATTTAAATAAAATAATTTCCTCCAGAGGCCATGGGACTTATGAAACTATAGACTAAAGCTTGTTTAATATGGCTAATTAGTAGCATGTTAAATCAAGCACGCTGAACATATATATTTCAATTGCATTACCTGAATAAGTGGTTGAGAATGGGAACCGGCTAATACCACTCAGAAAGCACTGAACTTTAAGCCTGAAACTTCAGAGACCAGCTTGGAAAGAACTTGTCCTCAAGGGATGCCTTTGCCAGGGCCACCATGTGCTATAGATGGGGGAACTATAGTGCTGCGGGAACTCAGCCACTACTGAGAGGAGATCCAGCTAGTCAAGGCAACATGGTGAGAGGTGATTTCACCCAGTATTTACTGGTTCTTGTTAATCCATCCACTAAATCCATCCTGCTATTTGTCTCACTGCAGGACATGCTTCAGCTGGATGGATCCCAGGCTGGGCAGCTTCACACCCAGACAGCAGTAAGAATACTGAGAGGAGTGAGGCTTGAATAACTCCTCACTGGGCCTTCAAGATGTGACAATGAGGCAAGGTAAATTCTGCTTACTGTTGCCTTATAAGGAATCTGGGAGTTTGGCAAAGGTGAAAATAACCCACATGGGAGGGTTAGTCTTAGCTAAATTGGTCTTGGAAATGTTGTGCTTTCCTACATTATACAAGTATTAGTTCACTTCTGGGGGGGTTTGTCTTTGGTAAACAAACTAGTTTTCTCAGAAAGCAGACTCATATGCAACAGTTTGCCCCCAGCTCTCTCCGTCTTGTACCAGTATGACTGCACTAGTTTTGGCTTCCCATGTCCGGTATGGTCTCCAGTAGGTACTCCACCACAATTTGATCATACGTGAATCAAAATGAGTGCAGTAGCTGCACTCATTTTTGCGCCACTAAAATTTCTACCATTCTCCTAGCCCGTAGCACAGTTTTTTTATTATTTCAAGATACTAAAAAATAGGTGCCCCCTTCTTCCCCCCCACCCCGCCTCAAATCCCCACATTTTTGTTACTGCTAGAGGGGTGCCAGAAAAGACTTTTAGCTGACCCCCATGCCAACAGCTGTACAGAGGGAACATGACTGGAGATTTGGACCAGATGACCTTTAAAGGTCCCTTCAAACCCAAACCATTCTATGACTCTGTGATAAGCCAGTCCTGAGGCAAAGCTCTTGAGGCAAGGAAAGCCACAAGAAATGTGCTGGCTACTCACTTCTGCCTGGCCTAGGACTCTGGATGGAAACATTAGAAACCTCCAGAGTTAAGAACTAGAAGAGCCTCTTCCTGTTTTAATAACCCCAGCAAAGGTCTGCAAAATGGAGAAGAAGGTTTCAGTCATGCATTTAACATCTCTTATAACATGGTGTATTGAAATGAAAATAAATAGTAAAAATATTCTTGTATGATGTACAAAATCAGAATGCCTGTACATCCGAGTATTTGCAGTTGATTTTACTTTGGTATGTTGGAGCACAAACTCAGATGAAAAAATAGTAAATAGACTTTCATATGCTGACACATAGAATCATAAAACTGTAGTATGGTTTGGGGTGGAAGGGATCCTAAAGCTCATCTAGTTTCAATCTCCCTGCCATGGGCAGGGACACCTTCTGCTAGACCAGGTTGCCCAAAGCCCTACCCAAACTGGCCTTGAATGCTGCCAGGGATGGGGCAGCCACAGCTTCTCTGGTAACCTGTACCATTGTCTCACCACTCTCATAGTTAAGAATTTCTAACTAATAACTAATGTAAATCTATATTCTTCTAGTTCAAAGACACAGAATTGCTTTAGTGAAATACTGATCAAAACATCACTGAATTAAAAAAAGAAAGTGTATTCTTTACTTTATTACAACATTGCTCGCTAAGAGTGCTTTAACACATCTGTGTCAGCATCTTTAATCTTCACCTTGTGTTTCAAAGATATGAGGATCAGCAAAGTAAAATTAACTTCTGCTTGAGGCTAGAACCAAATAATTACATGTAAAATAATTTTAAGATGCAGATTTGTCCAGCATTTGGTTTTCCGCAGAATTATTGTGCTAAGAAAAGAAAATTCAGAACAATTTTGAATGTTCTGGGATTTAGGTCTCCCTTTGCATGCTGAACAGCAATGCAAAACAGAGGATGCTGCTGGAGCAAACATCTATGGTAAATTTAAGCTGATTCCTGAGCACTACCTTAAGCATATCTACAGCTGTTCAATGAGTATGCTTAAAATTAATAATGTCTTTAGCAGCTTTCTGAAGCAAAGACTAAATCTTTCTGTACTCCAAGTATTTTTAAGGTCTAATCCAAAATGCAAATTATTTTATTACGGATTAGGTGGCCTCGCAATGACATTGACTCATTGTTCCCACAACACTCTAACTCCATCCTTGCAGGCCTGGACAATGGCTCCATATACCTCCCAGTCCACTTGTTGTTACTTCCAATTTTTATGTCTCTTTTTTATGTTTTAATTTTGTTCAGGATCTCCTTGTTCTTTCTTGCGGGCCACCTTCTACCTTTGCTTCATTTCCTGTTCATCAGGATGAACCATTCTTGAAATAGAAAGAGGTGATTTTTGGAAACCATCCAGCTCTCCTGGCCCCTTCTTCTCTCTGGGACAGTGTCTCATGAGATTAATCAAAGCAGTGCAAGCCTGCTCTCCAGCAGTCAAGGACTGTGACCAACGGGATCTTCATCTGGTAGGAATTCTGGTATAAAATTAAATTTACAAGAGAAGACGTGGAAGTAAGTTCTAGTCCACTGAGTAGCAAAACTTTATGCTGACTGACTGACATCATGACTAGGTCCATAATGCCTTTCAAATTTTATGTATTACTTTTAAATTGTGGCCTCTTTTTCTGCAAACTGTAACAGGAATGTTAGCATCAAAAAAATGTGAGAAGAAGAAATATAAGTGGAATAATAAGCTAGGTGTGTGGATGACTGCACATAATTCAAAGAAGAAATCATAGAATAGTCAGGGTTGGAAAGGACCTTAAGATCATCAAGTTCCAAACCCCCTGCCATGGGCATGGATACTTCACACTAAACCATGTCACCCAAGGCCCGTGAACACTGCCAGGGATGGAGCATACGCAACTTCCTTGGCAACCCATTCCAGTGCCTCACCACCTTCACAGTAAAGAACTTCTTTCTTATATCTAACTTAAACTTCCCCTGTTTAAGTTTAAACCTCTTGTACTATTGCTACAGTCCCGAATGAAGAGTCCCTCTCTGGCATCCATGTAGACCCCCTTCAGATACTGGAAGGCTGCTATGACGTCTTGTCCTGGGTTCAGTAGCAGTAGTCAGTTTTTCTCCTTCTTAGTAGCTGTTGCAGCACTGTGTTTTTGACTTTCGGCCTGGGAACGGAGCTGATAACAGCGATGTTTAGACTGACCAAGGACTTTGTGAGTCTCATGCTCTGCCAGGGAGGAGGAGAAGCCGGGAGGAAGCAGGGACAGGACACCTGACCCAAACTAGCCAAAGAGGTATTCCATACCACAGCACGTCATGCCCAGGATGTAGAACGGAGAGTTCCGGGAAGGGCTAGATCACGGCGGGGTGGGGGCGAGATACTAGTTGGTGAGCAGTTGTATTTTATTCCTTGTTATTTCCTTTATCATTATTATTATTGGTGGTAGCAGTAGTGATTTGTGTTATACCTTAGTTATTAAACTGTTCTTATCTCAACCCGTGGGAGTTGCATTCTTTCGATTCTCCTCCCTGTCCGTCCAGGAGCGGAGGGAAGAAAGGTGGGGGGGGAAGTGGACTGCATGGTTCTGATTTACGGCCTGGGCTTAAACCACAACACGTCTCCAGGCTGAACAGCCGCAACTTTCTCAGCCTATCTTCATACGGGAGGTGCTCCAGTCCTCTGATCATCCTCATGGCCCTCCTCTGGACTTGTTCCAACAGTTCCATGTCTTTTTTATGTCGAGGACACCAGAACTGCACACAATACTCCAAGTAGGGTCTCACAAGAGCAGAGTAGAGGGGCAGGATCACGTCCTTCGATCTGCTGGTCACACTTCTTTTGGTGCAGCTCAGGATATGGTTGGCTTTCTGGGCTGCGAGCACACACTGCCGGCTCATGTTAAGTTTCTCATCAGCCAAAACCCCCAAGTCCTTCTCCTCAGATAGAAGTTTATCTGTGTTGCATTGAGTTATTCCTATAGCTGAAAAAAATGGTGTCTCACATTTAGGCTCATGTTAAATTTCACACAGGTGAAATTAAATGAGATTATTTCCACACAGATCATAAAACTGTAAAGGAGGTTTTTGGTTTTTGTTTTTTTTTATAATTTAGATTCTGAACTGAGGCATGATCAGGTATTATACCATTCCAGGCAAAAGTGAGACTAATGACCTGTACACAAAAGCAAATTCCGTGGGTATAACACATTATTGACACAAGTTAAGTGCTCTAGCCACACAGCTGAAGTCTTGGAAGACAAAAACAGGAACTGGGAGTTTGAAGACCTTGGCCCATTGTGGAAAAGGATCAGGTTTGATCTTAGGACTCTGAATATGCACAAGTCCATGGGACCTGAGGAAATCCATTTGTGGGTCCTGAGGAAGCTGGAGGATGAAGGTGCTAACCCACTGTCCATCATATTTGAAAAATCAAGGCAGTCAGGTGAAGCTCCCAATGACTGGAAAAAGGGAAATATAACCCCCACTTTCAAGAAGGGGAAAATGAATGACCCAGGGAGCTACAGATCAGTCAGTCTCACCTCTGTGCCTGGCAGGATCACAGAACAGATTCTCCTAGAAGCCATGCCAGGGCACAAGATAAACAATGAGGTGGTTGGTGACAGCTTAGTGAACATGGCTTCACTAAGGGGAAATCCTGCCTGAACGATTTGGTGGCCTTCTATGATGGGTCTATGGACCTGATGGACAGGGGCAGGGCAGTTGAGATCATTTACCTGGACTTGTGCAAAGCGTTTAACACCGTCCCACATGACATCCTGGTCTCTAAACTGGAGAGACATCAATTTGATGGGTGGAGCACTTGGTGGATAAAGAATTGGCTGGATGGCTGCACGCAAAGAGTTGTGGTCAATGACTCAATATCCAAAGGGAGACCAATGAGGAGTGGTGTCCCTCAGGGATCGGTGTTGGGACCAGTCCTGTTCAACATCTTTGTCGGTGACATGGACAGTGGGATTGAATGCGCCCTCAGCAAGTTTGCTGATGACTCTAAGTTATGGGGTTTGGTTGATATGCTGGAGGTAGGGGATGTCATCCAGAAGGACCTTGACATGCTTGACAGGTGGGCCAATGCCAACCTCATGAGGTTCAGCAAAGCCAAGTGCAAGGTCCTATATCAGGCACAGCTACAGGTTGGGCAGAGAAGGACTTGGGGATGTTGGCTGATGAGAAACTTAACATGAGCCGGCAGTGTGTGCTCACAGCCCAGAAAGCCAACTGTATCCTGAGCTGCACCAAAAGAAGTGTGACCAGAAGGTCAAAGGAGGTGATCCTGCCCCTCTGCTCTCGTGAGACTTCACTTGGAGTATTGAGTACAGTTCTGGTGTCCTCAACATAAAAAGGACATGGAACTCTTGGAACAAGTCCAGAGGAGGGCCATGAGGATGATCAGGGGACTGGAGCACCTCCGGTATGAAGATAGGCTGAGAAAGTTGCGGCTGTTCAGCCTGGAGAAGAGAAGGCTGCATGGAGACGTCATAGCAGCCTTCCAGTATCTGAAGGGGGCCTACATGGATGCCAGAGAGGGACTCTTCATTCGGGACTGTAGCAATAGTACAAGAGGTTTAAACTTAAACAGGGGAAGTTTAAGTTAGATATAAGAAAGAAGTTCTTTACTGTGAGAGTGATGAGGCACTGGAACAGGTTTCCCGAAGTGGTAAATGGTCCATCCTTGGCGGTGTTCAAGGTCAGGTTGGACAGAGCCTTGGGTGACACATGCTCTATAGCGTGAGATGTCTCTGCCCATGGGGGGTTGGAACTTGATGATCTTTAGGTCCTTTCCAACTCTAACCATTCTATGATTCCACGAAAACTTCACATACAGTGTCAGAGCTTGTTTAAATGACCATATAGCACATGTACTGTTTCATCTTTATGCATTAAATCTGCTGTCTTGTCAGAGAACGAAGCTATATGGCTTCAACATAATTTGATCCTTTTTTGTTACCGTCTTAGTATCTGTTAGGTGTTGATAAATTAATTGCTTAATACTTTGCTCTAGTACATTTCTGGGAATCAAAACTGTGCTGACCTGATAATTTCCTGGGTTGTCCTCTTCTTAAAAATAGGTATAATACCTGCCCATACACACTCGTTTTCTAACTTATGTGATCTCCATCGGTTTTTGAAAACAATAACTAATAGTCCATATACAGATTCAGCTAGTAATTTAAACACTCTAAGTGATCTTATTACACCATTTCCATTGAATTGATTTCTTCAAATAATTGTTAGCCAATTCTTTTATTCCATACTCTCTGGTTAAAATTGATTTTCTCAAATAGCTGGTCAACTAACCTATTTTGCTAAAGCAAAAGAAGCCTTTTTTATATCATCTACTATCTCTCTCCTTTCCTGCTAAGTAACAACAGTGTAAAAAGCAAAGGAAGTTACTATAATTGCAATCTTTTTGTTGCCTTTTATGCTGTGATGTGCCTTAGCCTTTCTGATATCCTGCTAGATGACTCTGCTGTTCTTTTCTACTCACTTTCAGTCATGGGGTTTTGATTCTACATTTTGTAAAATTAATTTTCACTTTTCAGGAAGCTATATTATTCCTTTATTCTACTTCTACTTTAGGGTAATTTTCTGCTCTACCTTAAGCACAGTCAATGCAAGATGTTCTGCACTCCTTTTGTCCCTAAAATTCCTTTCCAAGATATCCTACTTACTAGTTGTCTGAGCTCACTGAAGTCTATCCTTTCTGAAATCCATTATCCTATTTTTTTTTTTGCTCTCAGTCCTCCCTTTTCACAGTGTATATTTTGTGATAACTAAATTTCTAACCAATTCCTCTCTTAGTCAAAATCAAATCTAAAGTAACCGTTACCCTCTTAACTTTCTCCATCTTGTAGGCTGAACCTGGTGTCCTGGTTTAGCAGTAGCAGTCATTTTTCCTCCTTCTTAGTAGCTGGTGCAGCGCTGTGGTTTAGACTTTCGGCCGGGGAATAATACTGATAAAGCCAATGTTTTCAGTTGTTGGTCAGAATGTTTACCCTGACCAAGTACTTTGTGAGTCTCATGCTCTGCCAGGGAGGAGGGGAAGCCGGGAGGAAGCAGGGACAGGACACCTGACCCAAACTAGCCAAAGAGGTATTCCATACCACAGCACGTCATGCCCAGGATGTAGAACTGAGAGTGCCCGGAAGGGCTGGATCACTGCTGGGTGGGGGAGTTATCGGTCAGTGGGTAGTGAGCGGTTGTATTTTCTTCCCATGTTATTTCCTTTATCATTATTATTATTGGTGGCAGCAGTAGTGATTTGTGTTATACCTTAGTTATTAAACTGTTCTTATCTCAACCCGTGGGAGTTGCATTCTTTCGATTCTCCTCCCCGTCCCTCCAGGAGCGGGGGGAAGAAAAGGTGGGGGGGGAAGTAGACTGCGTGGTTCTGATTTACGGCCTGGGTTTAAACCACAACATCTGGCCAGCAGCTAAGCACCCACACAGTCACTATCGCACTCCACTACTGTTGTTCCCTGTTGGGATGAAGAAGAGAGTAGGAAGAGCAAAACTGAAAAAGCCTCATGGGTTGAGATAAATGTGGTGTAATAAGGGAGGGAAGGAAGGAAAAAAAACAAGTGTTGCAAAGGCAATTACTTTCCACCTCCCACCAGCAGCCCAGGCAGTCTCCAAGCAACAGCTACTTTGGAAAGAAAAGCCTCCCCAGTTTTTGTTTCTGAGCATAATTTTATATGCCATGGAATATCCCTTTGGTCATCTTGGGTCAGCTATCTCAGCTGTATTCCTTTTCAACTTATTGTCCTCCCCAGCCTGTTCACTGGGAAGGCAGAATAGGAAAAAGAGAAAGTCTTAAGGCTGTGCGAACACCATTCAGCAACAGCCAAAACATTGGTGTGTTTTAGTAACAAATCCAAAACACAGCACCATATGGGATCCTATGAAGAAAGTTAACTTCATCCCAGCCAGACCCAGAGCAACATTTTAAAATACATAAATGTTCCCAGCCTTGTCAAGAACTTTATAAGCCATTGATATCCTCACATGTTATTATGGTAACAGATACTGAAATTTCTCCATTACCAGCAGATGAAAGCTTCTGTTAGTTTCTCAAAAAAGCCTCTTAATCTTCTAGAGAAATAGTCTGTACTAGATCCATGAAAGGACACAACCTACCATCCCTTTTCTTTTTAAAGTTACCTCAAAAATTTTCATAGGTGTCATGGTTTAAGCCCAAACGGTAACCCAGAACCATGCAGCCGCAAGCTGATGAGCTTTCTGCACACACCTCACCCCCTCCAACTCTCTTGGAGAGATGGGAAGGAGAATTGGAAGAATGCAAATCCCTTGCATTGAGATAAGAACAATCTGTTAACTAAGGTATAACACAAAACCATTACTGCTACCACCAATAATAATAATGATAAGGGGAATAACAAGTGGAGAGAATATAAAAATGAAAGGTGAAAAAGAAAAGAAAACAGTAAACACTAGTGATGCACAATATGATTGCTCACCACCTGCTGACCAATACCCAGCCCAACCCAAGCAGTGATCTGGCCTCTGGGGTAAATGCTGCCAGTTTCTATACTGGGCATGATGTGCTGTGGTATGGAATACTCCTTTGGACAGTTTGGGTCAGGTGTCCTGTATCTGTTTCCTCCTGGCTTCTTGTGCCCATTCTCACTGGCAGAGCATGAGACTGAAAAGTCCTTGATCAGGGTAAACATTACTTAGCAACAACTAAAACATCGATGTATTATCAGCATCATTCTCAGACTAAAGTCGAAAAAACAGCACTGCACCAGCTACTAAGAAGAATAAAAATAACTGCTACAGCTGAACCGAGGACAACAGGTCTTTCTCTTATCCCTATCTTCTCTGTAGAACAAGTATTTATGAGAAACCATTCAGAACCTCAAAGGCAAAAGTGCATATAAATGCTAGAAACCACAGAACAACTTCAAAAGTATGGAACTCTGTCTGGGGACAGGTGAGCAGTCGACAGAGAGTTTGTGGGTCAAGGATAAAGGGAGAGCAGCGATGGGGGACATTACTGTGGGGATCTGTTACAGGCCACCTGATCAAGAGGAATCTGTGGATGAAGCGCTCTACAGACAGATAGAAACAGCCTCACATTCACAGGCCCTTGTTCTCATGGGAGACTTCAACCACTCCGACATCTGTTGGAATGATGGTACGGCCCGGCACAAGCAATCCAGGAGGTTCCTTGATTGTGTGGAAGATAACTTCCTTCTGCAAGTAACAGAGGAGTTGACAAGGAGAGGTGCCATGCTTGACCTCATGCTCACCAACAGGGAAGGGCTGGTTGGAAATGTGACACTCCAGGGCAGCCTTGGATGCAGCGACCACGAGATGGTCGAATTTGAGATCCGCAGGACAGTGAGAAGAGCGTGCAGCAAGCTCACTGCCCTGGACTTCAAGAGAGCAGACTTTGGCCTCTTCAAGAACCTGCTTAGTAAGGTTCCATGGAATATAGCCCTAGAGGGCAGGGGGGCCCAAGACTGTTGGTTGATATTCAAGGATCACCTGCTACAAGCTCAGGAATGTTGCATCCCAACTAGAAGGAAGTGCAGCAGGAGGGCCAGGAGACCTCCTTGGATGGATAAGGAGCTGCTCAGGAAAATTCAAAGGAAAAAAGAGGCTTATAGAAGGTGGAAGCAGGGACAGGCGGCCTGGGAAGAACAGAGGGATGCTGTCTGGGAAGCTAGGGACCAGGTTAAGAAAGCTAAGGCCCAGTTAGAATTGAACTTGGCTAGGGATGTTAAGGATAATAGGAAGGGATTCTATAGGTACGTAGCGAGTAAAAGACAGACTAGGAACAACGTAGGCCCCCTTCGGAAGATATTGGGAGAACTGGCTACCCGGGATTTGGAGAAGGCTGAGGCTCTTAACGACTTCTTTGCCTCAGTCTTCACTGGCAAAAGCTCTGACCGCACCACCCAAGTCTTGGACGGCGAGCGCAGGGACTGTGAGAATGAAGACCCTAGGCCCACTGTAGGAGAGGATCTGGTTAGAGACCATCTTAAAAACCTAAACGTACACAAGTCCATGCGACCTGACGAAATCCATCCACGGGTCCTGAAGGAGCTGGCAAATGAAGTTGCTAAGCCACTGTCCATCATATTTGAAAAATCTTGGCAGTCAAGTGAAGTTCCCGACGACTGGAAAAAAGGAAATATAACCCTGATTTTCAAGAAGGGGAAAATGGATGACCCGGGGAATTACAGACCAGTCAGTCTCACCTCTGTGCCTGGCAAACTCTTGGAGCAGATTCTCCTGGAAGAAATGCTAAGGCACATGAAAAACAAGGAGGTGGTTGGTGACAGCCAGCATGGCTTCAGTAAAGGGAAATCCTGCCTGAACAATTGGGTGGCCTTCTATGATGGGGCTACGAAACTGATGGACAGGGGCAGAGCGGCTGACGTCATCTATCTGGACTTGTGCAAAGCGTTCAACACTGTCCCACATGACATCCTTGTCTCTAAATTGGAGAGACATCAATTTGATGGGTGGACCACTCGGTGGATAAAGAACTGGCTGGATGGCCGCACGCAAAGAGTTGTGGTCAATGGCTTGATGTCCGGCTGGAGACCGGTAATGAGTGGTGTCCCTCAGGGACTGGTGTTGGGACCGGTCTTGTTCAACATCTTTGTCGGCGACATGGACAGTGGGATTGAATGCACCATCAGCAAGTTTGCCAATGACACCAATGACACCAATGTTGTTCGGTTGATAAGCTGGAGGGAAGGGATGCCATCCAGAAGGACCTTGACACGCTTGTGAGGTGGGCTGATGCCAACCTTATGAAGTTTAACCATGCCAACTGCAAGGTCTTACACCTGGGTCGGAGCAATCCAAGGCACAGCTACACGTTGGGCAGAGAAGAGATTCAGAGCAGCCCTGCGGAGAAGGACTTGGGGGTGTTGATCCATGAAAAAATTAACGTGAGCCAGCAGTGTGTGCTCGCAGCCGAGAAAGCCAACCGTATCCTGGGCTGCATCAAAAGAAGCGTGACCAGCAGGTCCAAGGAGGCGATCCTGCCCCTCTACTCTGCTCTCTTGAAACCTCACTTGGAGTATTGTGTACAGTTCTGGTGTCCTCAGCATAAAAAGGACATGGAACTGTTGGAACAAGTCCAGAGGAGGGCCACAAGGATGATCAGGGGATTGGAGCACCTCCCCTATGAAGATAGGCTGAGAGAATTGTGGCTGTTCAGCCTGGAGAAGAGAAGGCTGAGTGGAGACCTCATAGCAGCCTTCCAGTATCTGAAGGGGGCCTACAAGGATGCTGGGGAGGGACTCTTCATCAGGGACTGTAGTGACAGGACAAGGGGTAACGGGTTCAGACTTAAACAGGGGAAGTTTAGATTTGATATAAGAAAGAAATTCTTTACTGTGAAGGTGTTGAGGCACTGGAATGGGTTGCCCAGGGAGGTTGTGAATGCTCCATCCTTGGCGGTGCTCAAGGCCAGGTTGGACAGAGCCTTGGGTGGCATGGTTTAGTGTGGGGTGTCCCTGCCCATGGCAGGGGGGTTGGAACTAGATGATCTTAAGGTCCTTTCCAACCCTAACTATTCTATGATTCTATGATTATAAAAATCTTTTGAAATACTGATACGGGGACACCGTTGACCATTGATACCAGGAACACCTACATACTTCAACAGCTTGCAGTTGAGAGCAATTATAAAACAGATGTTCTCTCCTCCAAAAATAATATTTCTATCATTTTAGCTAAAGGCAACTATATGATAAAACTTCACATTAATTTTATGCAGCATGCAGGCTCAGATCTAAAATTCTCCTGGCTGTCTCATTCTGAGATCACACCTGTGAAGCTTTCAGACTAACCCAAACTTGAAAAAGTGCTGCCAAAGTGTGTCTGATTTCACTGCTGAGCTGTTGATCTCAAAGCCAGTCTACCTGCATTTCAGCCACTGTAGAAGTCAGCCCTGCCTCCTTTAATGGATCTGGAGCTTAAGCTTTATGAGAAGTGAGGTTTATTGAGCACAAAGGTATGTGTGCATGTTTGCCTGTTAACAATCCCCTTAACAATCTGTAATCCTTCACTAAGCTTAATTACGTTTGAAAAAAAAAAAGGAGAGGATTTCTTCAAGTCTGTACAAGCTGTATGAAGAAAGATATCTGGGAATAGGAGAGAGATGCTATAATTGCCCTCCTGAACACTCAAGAAGAAGTCCAGTCTTGTTAGAAGTTGGTTCTCACCCTTGACACACAAATCAATGAGAAACCAGCTCTGTTGCTCTGAAATTATTAATGATTTCATTGATTTCTGCAAACAAAAAAGTCACAAGAATGAGGACACAGCTAAGCAATAAAGCATAAGTTTTAAAATTTATGTGCATGCTGTGATCATTGCATCTAAGTATCAGTTAATAAGCATCAAAATATTGCTTGTTGGGCTTACTCCTAGTTAACTCTAAAAGAAGAGAACAAAAAAATCCCATTGATTGTAGCATTAGAAGTGGAAACATTAATGAACCACACCAGACTTTTGACAGTAAGTTTGGTAAATGACAGAGTTATAATTTCATTGTGTATTTCAGTATAATTTTGTTAAATATAAAAGATATTGGCCCAAAGTCTGTTCCTCTTCTCCTGCACTTTCATTTTCCATTTAGAAAAAGTGAAAGGAGGTACAGATGGAAATTTAAATTTCCAGTGCATAAGTAAATAAGTAAACAAACATCTTTTTAATGCAACACATGCTTAAATTCAAAGATTGAATTCAAGGCTGAGCACTTGGGTGGGGCCTTACAGCACTTAATATTCATCAAGCAGAACCTCAGCGGCTTTAGTATCCTTGGAACAAAACCTGCACAAAGCACTTGCCTTCTGCTACTTCATCCTGAAGGAGTGTCACTGTCAAACATCTTTTCAAACACCATTTTAGTATAGCAAGACTCAATGTGTAATACCTCTTGCAGTGTTAAACAAATCCTTTGGGTTGTTCTTGCACTGGCAAATAACATCCATGGTGTGAATACTAAGAAGGCAAAGACCAGTAAAGCATATTTTAGCTTCAGTAAAGCATAAGGTATTTTCACTAAGAAATAAAATTATGGTCTAACTGATTTAGTTTTATCTATTCTTCTGCATGCCTGTGTTATCATCTAATTATCCTAAGTATTTTACTTTTTTAGAGCAAACACAAATTCTGGCGTTTGTTTTCAACTAAAGGAGGCATTATGCGAATAGTGATCTTTGCACCTAAGTATCAGTCAGAAATTTTGTTTGTTGGGCTTACTCCTATTTAAGTTAGTTTTTTAAGACAGGCAGTCTTTATGTCTGAAAGTTAGAATATAGAATGAGTAAACAGATAGATACACATAGTGTCAGACACTACAATACTGTCTCATACTCAAAACTTTTCGGTGTATATAGGAACTTGATTGTATTTTGTACGGACATCAAAGAATGAATGGAAAAATTGGTCTCATTCACGGACTACACTGTGACATTGGGAGATATATTTCAGGTTACAATATTTTTCCTAATAAAATTGAACTGTAGTAAGTTAAGATGAAATCTCACCTGTAAAGTGCTGAAAGTGGCCGCTTGTTGCCAGGTTTTGGTCTGTATGGTTTTGGCTCTCCTGCCATGTTGATATCTGAAAGCAAACGTTTGATATTAGCAAGTCAGATGCTTGGAAGTTAGATTGAGTTTGCAAAGGCACTTTCAAGACACTGAAAATGAAAAACAGACAGTGAAAATGGACAGCATACCTAAAAACACCTATCAAGTTTTGATCACTTCTGAATTGATTCTATAGAACACGCCTTAAAAAATCTTACTGTAATGGATATTTTAGGCAAAATGTCAGTTAATGGTAATGGAGAAAAATGACATTTTTTAAACATACAGGAGTTTCCACTCATGGAGCTAAAGCCAATAACATATTTCTATTACAGAAGGAGACTTGATTCATAACTTAGATGCTGAGACAAACTATGATCTGTCAGATTGTGTTGTGGAGGACTATAATGGTTCCAACAAGTTCCCCTTTAGGCTCTAGAGGAATGCACACTGATCTTTAAGTGCTACTTCACTGTTCACCCAAAAAAAATCTTTTCAAAAACAAAGAAGAGAGTATATATTTTGTACCCCTAAAATAGATTTTTTTTCTGTTGTTTTGTTGTGAGTAGAGAAACACACTGGCTTTAAATATCGTATGCAGAAAGAGACACTCAGGTTTTGACATGCTTTATCCTAGGCAGGTACTTATAATTCTCAACAACACCAGAAATCTTATGCACACTTTTTAAAAGTTCACTTACATTATTTCTAAGTATTTATCCTAGAAATTTAAAAATATGTCAAGCTATTAGTTGTGCAGGTACTCCAATTACTCTTTTCTTCTGAATCATACTCATAAATGTACAAGGAAATACACGTTCATAATTCTGATTGCTTGTAACAGTTACCCATGGAGAAAGAAGCACAGACTCTTCCATGGAGATTACCTTACTTGAGCTTAGGAAGCTGCCTGTATAAACAAAAACCTATTTTAGAAAGCAGTGAATGTTGCAAAGTTGACATTACAAGAAATCACAAGGATAAAGTAAAAGTTCTGTTTAAGAAACAAATTCCATGACGAGTGATGCTGCAGCTAAATTTTTCCTCAGTTTCACTATATATAAAAGAGTAATATTCAACAAAATAAGAGCTATTTCAGCGTAAAAGTTCTGGGACAGAACAATGTATCCTATTTACCATGGAATTACCTCATGGTCGAGGCTTTAAAGGAAACACATTCTTGGTAAAATCTGTGTTTAACCTGAAATTGAGTGTAGTAGAGGGAAAAGAATAGTAGAAAGCTGATGTGTAGAATGAGGAAGATAGATATTCTTGACCCCAAAAGCTGCAACAAAAGCCTGAAACTTCGTGACTGGATACTTTTATTTAACACAAGGTGGAAAAAAAAAAAAAAATCCAGCTGATTTTTTTTTTTTAAGTAATCAGAAACATTGAAAATGTGTGTCCAGAAAATGTGCGACAGAAAAGATTTTTTCATTGGAAATGTCATGCTTCAAATATTAAAAAAACAAAAAAACCCAAAACCCCAAATACCAACATATTTTCAAATTAAGTTTGATATTTTGAGCTAAACCAACATTTATTTTAAATTATACAATGTCCTGAAATGACAAGTTTTGGTGTAGAGCTATTTCATACAAAATATACTTTTTGGTAAAATTTTCTCCATATGAAGCATTTTGGAATTAAATTTGATTGTAGTTCTTTTTGTACGAGCTGTATTCTTGGAAATCATAGTTTTCCATAAAATATTTTTTGTTTCACTTATCTCTCTGAAGTTGGATGAATACTGAAGACACTTTTCATGCCTTCTCAAAATGCTTTCCCTCCCTTTATTTTAAGCAAGTGCTTTATTAGGTATATATTAAACTTCTTTTTTGATGTTTTTTAAAAATTCAGCTATGCTTCCCTTATTTAAAGAAATATAAATTCTAATTTATAATTAATGTTGACCCATCCTTAAACCACAACATAAACATCAAGCATTTCTGGAAGCCATTGAGAAATTTTGACAGCTCTGTTGCATTTCTGTTGGTTCTTTGAAATAACAGAATTGGAATGAATTTTTTATCCTGTGACTTTTACAATAATTAGACCTTTTCACACTATTTTAATATGTCAGATTTAAGGTCATTGACTATATTGACACTTACAACAACTAGCTCAAATTTTAGGAAAAAAGTAAAATTCAGTTCTGTCTTGGGATATAGATGAGGCTGTGGGATTCATCTTCACATATTTTTCATGTCTCTCATCTGCTTGTCTTTCAGAGCTACAGTCCAGATCATTATTCTTAGGCATATGACTTTAAAGACTTTTTCATATCCTTCCAGGAGAGATCAGTACAAAGACAAGTAGTGTAGAAGACTAAGGGCTGTTTGTTGTGTTTTCCCTTTATTTTAATCAACACTGTCAGAAGAATAATGCTGTAAGAAAACACTGCTGCAAAACTGCTCAGAATTAGTTAAGATTCCCTGACAAATAAATCTGTACATGTACCAGCAGAAAACAGTGAACTATGTTATACAGCAATAGCTAGGATTTCTCTTTAACACAAGAAATAGTTCATAGAAAAGCTGTGCACATGGGGTTTTTCCGTTAATATGAAAGTGATTGAACAGCTCTGTAACTCCCTAAACATCTTGTAGTTAGGCTAAGAATGGATGTAGGAAATTATTTGAAAAGTTAGAACAAATTTTCATCCCATTATTTTTTGCCACTGTCTACTCCAACCTCAAATTTCTAACTAAAATTAGAAGTGAACTTGTCAACATTTCACAGGATAGATTATTTCTAGTCAAAGTGGAAATCTTGTGAGATAACTTGTTCTCTTGCTTCATCTATCATTAGCTTCACAGCAGACATTTACATCTATTAGGTCATAGACTGTGTGTCAAACAAATTTGTTGGCTGTAGCACTCTAATGATTCCACCCGAAGGAATGTAAAGTGGTATCACTCCTTATGCTGTAAGATTAACTACTTGTACATGAATATGAACCAGACAACTTGACAAAGAACATAGGCTTTCACATTGCTGCTACTTGGGAATGGAGCAGCCTAGGGATTCACATTATTTTCTTTACTCATATACTACAAATTTTCACTCAGTCATCAACTTTAAGATAAATTCAACACTGAAATTCAAAATATTAAGGAATCACTATGAATAGAAAAGTGACTGTGCAGAGAACAGCACATTGTAATGCAGAAGTCTGCTCCCTCTGTGCTTTCAGAATCAAATGAGATTATTTTATTAAAAGAAATTCATCTTCAGGCCTATCTATTCCTGTTAACACATCAGAGGTTAGGTAAGGTAAGAGGTCTAGATTTCATTCAAGGTTTTGTGTCATCAGCAGGATATATCTAATTTTGAACAAGGTGTTTTTCTTTCTGATTGTACTGAAAAGTGCCTAGCAATTAAAGAAGGTGAAAAAAATGTAAAGCATTTAGAGAGAGCAGTGATTGTATCAGTGGCTACATAAATTTGTCTGAAAGATCAACTGAACAAAACATGATCTGTCTTTCTCCTATCACTGTTTCCTACCACTGCCTGCCTAGCTACTCTAGGCAGTAATATCCACAAAGACTCTGGACTCCCTCCCATTTTTTGAGAGGCAGTATCAGCTAACCTTGAGGCTTTGCTCATAGGTTTGCTGTCAAAGCAATCTGAGAATCGGGTCTTGAAGACAACAGTTGCCTTTAAACAAGCTTTGTAAGTGCAAGCAATGATACCTAAGGAGTATTCATACACCAGAAGTATTTCAGTACTTCTCAGCATACCAGCCTTTCAGATTCTTTGAAAAGTTTTATTGAAAAAGAAAAAAAAAAAAAAACCCAAAGATACAAAATCAATCAATCAATCATTTTGTCTCACAAAAATAAATGCCATAAACTAGAAGCTTCAGTGGGCATTAGCTCAACCCATGAAAACTGTGACTTTGAGGATTTATGCTACAAATCCAAGACCTGTTTTAGACTACAGCTATTGAATAAATAGTGCCATTCCCAGGCACTAGTACTCAGTTAACTCTTGCACTAATTGTCAAAGTGGCTTCTGGCATGACTTTTAGTGCCAATTAACAAGTACTCTCTTATGCGGTTTCTAGACATAGGTAGAGAATGGACATGACCTTGAAATATTGGCAAATTAGCTGTGGCCACCCTGCTTTGTAGGGCAAGACCTAGTCAAAAAGAATGATTCCAAGTACCTATAATTGCATACTACTGATGTGTGTGGGCTCCATGTCAGAAAGACTGGAAACTCTTACATCCTCAATAGCTCAGCAACTAATTTTCTAAGACTTGTTTCATCAGATTTCTTCCACCCATTCTTGTGGATGGTTGCAGAAACAAAGATATTTCTTAACAAATTCCACAGTTGCTTGCCTTAAGTTTTGGGTGAAAAAGGGTGGCATTGTGTACTTCCAGACCAGCTCTGCTTTAGACCAACCTTTAATGGAAAATACAGTAATCAAAATTAATGTACAGAGAAATAGTTTGGACAATGAACATACAATCTACATCCAGGCAGAGACAGGGACACAGGGTGATCAGGATGCATTTTCTTCTTTTTCAGATGACCCAAAATATATGGGATAGAAGAGAAAAACAAAGAAGCAGATGCAATTTAGAGATAGCATCTAGTCATGTGATTTATAGCACAAGTGAACACCAGAAAAACTAAAGCTAATCTGTCTTTCTTTTATATTCTTCCATCTACCAGTCTTACAAATCCCCTTGCTGCATGGTAACGGGGTTTTAATGAAGTCATATGATATTTTTTACATGAAAAACTTATTTTTTTTCTTTAGACATTACACTAATTACATGGCATCTTCTCCCTTTTCTCATCTCTAACGTGAAAAAAGCAGAGAGGAAAGGACAGTTCTCAGTTCTGTTCAACTCTGTGCTCAAATTGCACAGCTGTAAAGAAGAAACTCCCCAGAAAATTTAGCACAAACTCAAATTAACTTTCAAGACTAGTAAAATATTAAATGAAGGTTTCAATCACACATTTTCCTTTTCCATAATGGCATTAAAAATAATTTGCCTGTGGGGCTCTGAGCTGCATTTGGATTTTCTCTTAGCGTTGAAGTAATTGGAAGCCTTTTTTTGTAGAAAGATGACAGCTATTGTAAATGCTTTATACAGAAAGAGCTGCTTGTTGAAAAGTATATGAAATTGCTTTGTTCAACCATCTCTTCCTTCATTAAATACTGCTAAAATGAAACAAGGCTCTAGGATTATATAAGCTATCATTCTTAACACCATTCAGTTATGGAAGTGCCAGGCATTGTCTTACAGGAAAGTCTTTTTCTGTTCCCTAGGGAACTGAGTTGATGTGAGGACAGGCGACAACTAAAAGGGGAAATCCTGTCCTGTCTATATACCCATAACAAACAGTTCCTTCACGGTCTTTGAGACAGCAGTCTCTCCCTTAGCTGCAGAATGGATGCTCCACAGCTGACGTGGAGAATTGCCCTGCCTTGGTTTTCACCTGCTTGTTGCCTTCCCTGCACCTCCTGCCCCAAGTAACAGCACAGTCACTGTGCAGACCTTCCTGGCCCCACTGGGTGTGCGACCAGCATTGGTCCATGTCGTGGCTAGGGAGAGGCACCACTTTTGCCTGGGGAAGGGAAGAACACTAATTTGTGACCTCTTAAAGACTCTATTATGACTGTAGTCTGTGGCTGAGACCTCTCAAACTGCTTCTCTGGTGGTGCTTGAATCCCTGCAGATCAACTACAGTAATGGGGCAGGAGCCACGTTGGGGGAAGGCTGGAGGTGAAGAAACAGCACAGAGAAAAGGGAGGAAGCCTTGTGCTGGCAATCCTGCCCACTCCTCCTGCTCAGCACCAGGCTTGCAGGTTCCTCTGCAGGAAGATCCACAGCATTGTTTTGCAGGTGTAAGAGATTCACTACTCAGCTACAAGGGACTACCTGGCCATAGCCACTCATTTGCAGACCAGGTGTAAGATCTGCACGAGTTTCACAGTGTTAACTGTGAAAATACATAGTTGGGTTTGTGCCACGGCAGCCATGAAATTGGCTGTCTCACATGAGCATTCACCACACCAGAGCCAAGCTATAGATGCAGGCAAATATAGTCTTCTTGTAATAAGACCTTTTTAATTTAATCAAGTTTTCAGTTGCTGTATTTCCCAGCCAGACTACAAGATTTCTACTTGCGAGGTACTTGTAACAGGTGGACTGGGCAATTCTGCATATGCCGAAGATTAACATTTCCATGAGGATATAGGAAAACAACTGAAAAGTACATCAGGAACTTTCTTCTACCTTCAGGAAAACAGACAACTGTCTTTAATGTAAGTTTAGCCAGTCAAAAAGAAAAAAAGAAATTCAAGCAAGGATTCCCAATCCTTGCTTGCACTGTTCCTTCTCATTGTTGCTATTAACAGGAAACAGAACTGGTCCTTGAGTTAGAGCTTTTCTCAGACAGTGAGGTGTGCAAGGGGCACCTTTGTTTCCTTTTTAACCTTCTCTTGATCACAGTGAAGACGTTGTTTACAAGAGGAAAACAGAGCACCTGTCTTCTTTCAGATCAATCACGGTCATTACAGGGCAGCAGCCAACAAACTCTGCTGCTTTTCTTTGGTAATAAAAGACGGTTTATCAGACAAAGCTTAAGGTTGACTATATGTCTGAGATATTCAGCATTGCAGTTATTCCCAAGCAGCAACATTAAACAGTGTAGTGAGGATACAGTATGAAAGTCTCTCATCTAGCTCTTTTAGATTTCACTATGATTTATTCCAGGGAACACGCCCTGAACCTCAGTAATTTTCAACTCTTTCTCAAAATACTCTTTTTTCCCCCTCTCTTATACTTTACTACTTTCTCTGCCCCACAGCCTTTTATCTAGCTCTCCTTACTAATGTTAGCTTCATGCTCCAAGCTATAGTTTTCCATGATAATTGAAATCTGCATTATACAAAACAATTCACTATCCCCATTACCTCAATACTTTTGTGTTTCCCAGTTTTCTTCCTGCAGATGGTTAACTTTATTAATGTAAACACAAACAAAATGTATTATTCCTAAAATAATCATCACAATATTTTGCCCCAAATTTTTTGTCTGCATTTATTAGCCGTATTTTTGGGTTATTCTAAAAATATTTGCTTATATTTGAAATGCATTTTCTCATAATTCTGGAAAGTGAATATTCCCAAGTCTTTATGGGTGGCATAAGCAGAATATTTCCCACAGATATGCTTTTTAATGCACAGATCATTCTGCACGTTGCAGCAGACTTGGGGTCTTGTTTGGGCAGCAGAAACCAGCCACCCCAGGAGCATGGGGCAGAGGCAGCAGGGGATGGTGTGGAGCAGAAGATGCAGATGTGCACCTTTAAGGTGCTGTTAGGTGGGAGGGCAAAGCGTGTTTCTCTGAAAGGTTGGCTACTGTAGCTGCTTCTGCCCCTGGGGGTTTTCGCATAACAGTTATAAGTGAGAAGTAAGTATATTTTTAATATTCTGAACTTTGCTGTCAAAACCTTCAAGGGTAAGTTTGACCTTTGGGATATTCCCACAAGCTAGAGGTTTTCATCCAGGCCAACAGATCAGAGAGAAATCACGCCGTAGATTTCACCAAGTCTTGAAAAATGATGTCCACATATTAAAGGAAGCTGTCAGGAAGGACAGGAATGGACCTCTGCAGCCCCAAGTGCACTTCCACCACCTTCCCCTATTTCCACTATATACTAATTCCTCTATATACTATTATATATATTTCCATATACTGTTCCGTATATATACTATTAGTATATATTTCCACTATATACTATTCCTCTTCAAAACATGCCTGATTTCATCCTTACTCTTTGCCTGTCCCTATTCTTTCTTGTTCTTCTTTTCACAGTGATCTTAACCCCACCTCACTTCAACAAGCCCCCTGCCCGAAACGACTGATCTCAACTACTTCCAGCTGGTAAATTCTCCTTTCTATATATCCTCTTTCTGTTCATGATCTTCATGTTCCAGGTTTATTTGGATTAAGGGATCTATAGAAGATGACCTTTTCAAGCTCCAAATATACTTTTCGAATTGCATAGCACAAGTCTTATAACTTATATTTGTGTCCCAAAATATAGAATTATAAAATCACAGAATGGTTTAGGTTGGAAGGGGTTAGATCATTTAGTTCCACTCCCCCTGCCATGGACAGAGACACATTCCACTAGAACAGGTTGCTCTAGGCCCTGTCCAACCTGACTGTGAACACTTCCACAGATGGGCAGCCACAACTTCTCTGGACAACCAGGTGAAATGTCTCACTACGCTCATCGTAAATATTTTTTTCCTTATATCCAATATATGGTTCTGGAAAGTTTTGCCTTTGTAACACAACCACTGTAAAACACACTAACCTAAAGTCTACTATTCTTATTAACAGACTAGGAGTGGGTTGAATAAAATGATGGCAGAAGCGGAGCTAATTTCACTGGAATTTGGCATAGAGGGGGGAAACGTTATTGTGGAGGTGATTTACAAACAAATGATATGCCAAATCTGGCATTTCTGCATTAGTAATGCTTAGGTCTTAGACATGTAATAACTCTTTCTCATTGCCAGTGCATGAAGTCCCCCAGTGGATTCAATTTGACAACCAAACTACAACAGCATAGAAGCCTTTTGCAGATGCAGGACATTTAATAATTGGAAATACTGACAAGCTTCAAAATGAATAATACGCAGTGTTGTTTTATTTGGGTTTCTTTGGTGTTTCTGCAAGGAAAATATAGAAATAGTTGATGGGAATAGAGAAAAACCAATAACTTGTCAGCCTAATGATTTGTATAATGCAGTTTTCTGCTTCCAACTGCCCCAGATGCTTTGGAAGGAGATGCAAGAACCTTAGACTAGTTAGAAACAAGATATTTTTCCCTCCATTCTCTTATCATATCAGCATGATTCTCCTAAAATTCTAAGTAGTTTAGGATTACTTTAGATCCTAAAGTATGATGTTTTATCTTTCCTCCTATACTGATTTTGTTAGTATGTAACTGGTACCAACTGGAACTAGAACTCACTACAGCTTCAAATAACCTTGCTAACTACACAAATGTCTGATTGCTCTGTTATTCTTACTAATATATCACATTAGTGTATTTTTTTAATAAAAAAAAGAATGTTTCTGAATGAGAAAGGAGCTCTGTTTTTGCCTTACAATCCCCCCCCTTCATCCCCTCTAAACCTTTTTCAATCACTATTCATTTTGCCATCAGTAATAACCAAAAATCGTAGAATTCATATCAGAAACCCTTTCTCTAAGCATACAACCTCATCCTTCTCCCTGCAATTTCTTGGATATTTGCCATTTACTCCTATAGATTTACATGTGGTCTTGCATGCAGGTGCAATTATACGGTGCTTCAGAGTTTCTCTCACAAGTGGTTGAAGATGTACTACATATTATTAATGACATTAATTTCCATATATCATGAATCAATAACAGGAAAAATTGTAATAGGTTACTAAAAATCATATTAGGAAAAGAAATAATTATTTTGGAATTCATTAAATCAAGTTTGAATATCAAAGGTACTACCAAAAGGACCATCTGACCCATTCCAGTTTAATATTAAAGAATTATAAATTACTATGCATATTAATATACAGTGCTAGTGAAGCTCTCAAATTGGTCATCCATCATCTTATGGATCCACATTCTTCTAAGCTTCCCAGTAACATTTTCTGTTTACATTAGATTGCCATACAAAAAGCAGATCTCTACTACCCACAAAGCAAATGTGTCATTCTGGCTCAGAGACTTAAAGGAACCAAGAACTCCACAGTGAGCTAATTCTTTTCTCCAGACATCTGTGGAACCATGATATTTCCAATTTATTTGTTCAGAATATGATTATTTTGAGCAAACCACACAAACACACACCACAAATGTTTGTAAAAAAGGCCTCAGAAACTATCCTCTACTGTAGCTGGCATAAGAAATATTCAGAGCTAGACAAGACAATAGACATCCATTGGACATTCTCTTCCACAAAGGCGTTTCAGGCCTATGTCAGATTCCTGTAAGAAGTCCAGACTCCTTATTTTTGTATTGAGTCTCATTGGAAGCCATAGTGTTTCTTCTGCAACTTGGTCATGACGTTAAACTTACACAACCTCTATTGCACCCCCTAAGATTAAAATTTTCACGCAGGTTGCCAACCCTTACCCACGGTTTCTGTGTTTTGTTTTTCCTTCATATATTTGTACATGTGTACTTTTGTGTGAAAATATTCATGATAGAATCATAGAATAGTTAGGGTTGGAAAGGACCTTAAGATCATCTAGTTCCAACCCCCCTGCCATGGGCAGGGACACCCCACACTAAACCATGCCACCCAAGGCCTCATCCAACCTGGCCTTGAAAACCCCCAAGGATGGAGCATTCACAACCTCCCTGGGCAACCCATTCCAGTGCCTCAACACCCTCTCAGTAAAGACTTTTTTCCTTATATCCAATCTAAACTTCCCCTGTTTAAGTCTGAACCCGTTACCCCTTGTCCTGCCACTACAGTCCTTGATGAAGAGTCCCTCCCCAGCATCCTTGTAGGCCCCCTTCAGATACTGGAAGGCTGCTATGAGGTCTCCACTCAGCCTTCTCTTCTCCAGGCTGAACAGACCCAACCTTCTCAGCCTGTCTCCATACAGGATGTGCTCTAGTTCCCTGATCATCCTCATGGCCCTCCTCTGGACTTGTTCCAACAGTTCCATGTCCTTTTTATGCTGAGGACACCAGAACTGTACACAATACTCCAAGTAAGGTCTCATGAGAGCAGAGTAGAGGGGCAGGATCGCCTCCTTGGACCTGCTGGTCACGCTTCTTTTGATGCATCCCAGGATACGGTTGGCTTTCTCGGCTGCGAGCACACACTGCTGGCTCACGTTAATTTTTTCATGGACCAACACCCCCAAGTCCTTCTCCGCAGGGCTGCTCTGAATCTCTTCTCTGCCCAACGTGTAGCTGTGCCTTGGATTGCTCCGACCCAGGTGTAAGACCTTGCAGTTGGCATGGTTAAACTTCATAAGGTTGGCATCAGCCCACCTCACAAGCGTGTCAAGGTCCTTCTGGATGGCATCCCTTCCCTCCAGCTTATCAACCGAACAACATTGGTGTCATTGGTGTCATTGGCAAACTTGCTGATGGTGCATTCAATCCCACTGTCCATGTCGCCGACAAAGATGTTGAACAAGACCGGTCCCAACACCAGTCCCTGAGGGACACCACTCATTACCGGTCTCCAGCCGGACATCAAGCCATTGACCACAACTCTTTGCGTGCGGCCATCCAGCCAGTTCTTTATCCACCGAGTGGTCCACCCATCAAATTGATGTCTCTCCAATTTAGAGACAAGGATGTCATGTGGGACAGTGTTGAACGCTTTGCACAAGTCCAGATAGATGACGTCAGCCGCTCTGCCCCTGTCCATCAGTTTCGTAGCCCCATCATAGAAGGCCACCCAATTGTTCAGGCAGGATTTCCCTTTACTGAAGCCATGCTGGCTGTCACCAACCACCTCCTTGTTTTTCATGTGCCTTAGCATTTCTTCCAGGAGAATCTGCTCCAAGAGTTTGCCAGGCACAGAGGTGAGACTGACTGGTCTGTAATTCCCCGGGTCATCCATTTTCCCCTTCTTGAAAATCAGGGTTATATTTCCTTTTTTCCAGTCGTCGGGAACTTCACTTGACTGCCAAGATTTTTCAAATATGATGGACAGTGGCTTAGCAACTTCATTTGCCAGCTCCTTCAGGACCCGTGGATGGATTTCGTCAGGTCGCATGGACTTGTGTACGTTTAGGTTTTTAAGATGGTCTCTAACCAGATCCTCTCCTACAGTGGGCCTAGGGTCTTCATTCTCACAGTCCCTGCGCTCGCCGTCCAAGACTTGGGTGGTGCGGTCAGAGCTTTTGCCAGTGAAGACTGAGGCAAAGAAGTCGTTAAGAGCCTCAGCCTTCTCCAAATCCCGGGTAGCCAGTTCTCCCAATATCTTCCGAAGGGGGCCTACGTTGTTCCTAGTCTGTCTTTTACTCGCTACGTACCTATAGAATCCCTTCCTATTATCCTTAACATCCCTAGCCAAGTTCAATTCTAACTGGGCCTTAGCTTTCTTAACCTGGTCCCTAGCTTCCCAGACAGCATCCCTCTATTCTTCCCAGGCCGCCTGTCCCTGCTTCCACCTTCTATAAGCCTCTTTTTTCCTTTGAATTTTCCTGAGCAGCTCCTTATCCATCCAAGGAGGTCTCCTGGCCCTCCTGCTGCACTTCCTTCTAGTTGGGATGCAACATTCCTGAGCTTGTAGCAGGTGATCCTTGAATATCAACCAACAGTCTTGGGCCCCCCTGCCCTCTAGGGCTATATTCCATGGAACCTTACTAAGCAGGTTCTTGAAGAGGCCAAAGTCTGCTCTCTTGAAGTCCAGGGCAGTGAGCTTGCTGCACGCTCTTCTCACTGTCCTGCGGATCTCAAATTCGACCATCTCGTGGTCGCTGCATCCAAGGCTGCCCTGGAGTGTCACATTTCCAACCAGCCTTTCCCTGTTGGTGAGCATGAGGTCAAGCATGGCACCTCTCCTTGTCAACTCCTCTGTTACTTGCAGAAGGAAGTTATCTTCCACACAATCAAGGAACCTCCTGGATTGCTTGTGCCGGGCCGTACCATCATTCCAACAGATGTCGGAGTGGTTGAAGTCTCCCATGAGAACAAGGGCCTGTGAATGTGAGGCTGTTTCTATCTGTCTGTAGAGCGCTTCATCCACAGATTCCTCTTGATCAGGCGGCCTGTAACAGATCCCCACAGTAATGTCCCCCATCGCTGCTCTCCCTTTATCCTTGACCCACAAACTCTCTGTCGACTGCTCACCTGTCCCCAGACAGAGTTCCATACTCTCCAGCCTATCCCTAACATAAATAGCAACTCCCCCTCCCCACCTGCTAGGCCTGTCTTTTCTATAGAGCCTGTAACCTTCCATTCCAACACTCCAGTCGTAAGAGCCATCCCACCATGTTTCTGTGATGCCTACTATATCATACTCCTGTAGTCATGCACACATCTCTAATTCCTCTTGTTTGTTCCCCATGCTACTGAAGTTTGTATAGAGGCATCTGAGCCAAGCTCCAAATGAAGCCGGCACATTGGCTGGAGCAGCTGGAATATCTCTGCATCGCTCCGAGCATTTATTGTAGCTGCTGGCAACTGACTGGGAGTGTTGGGATGGAACGATGCCCCCCTCCCCCAACACATCTAGTTTAAAGACATATAGAAGCATATATAGAAGCATATATAAAGAAATATATGTAAAGCATATATATAAGAAGCATATATAAAGAAATATAGAAGCATATATAGAAGCATATATTTTCAACTGGAACAATTTTTGTTAAGCTTTGTAATCCATCTTTATCACACAGTTTCTGAAAATAGAAGTTTGCAAAGGAATAGAGTATTGAATTCCTGAATCTGGAGTTAAATTATTATGGATACTGGAGTCAATTGCTTTAATATAGCAAACAAAACATTCCTTAGTCTCAGAAATTGTTATCTATCATTATTACTAAGGGAAGACTGGTGCTATAGGCCTATCTTGAACCTCAACAGCTTTTAGAACTGTTAGATTCTTTCTTTCTTTTTTATTTTTTTTTTTTCCTACTGCAGTATGAAATTCCAGTAGCTCATCAAATGAAACAGCTCTCTAAGCTCACCTGGAAACATTAATCTTCTGGACATACTGCATAAGCCACTAATCTCATGTCTGTCATTTAAAATGAGGAAGAAAGTACAAGGGAAGAAGCAAGCAGACTTTTTCAAGCTTTAGCATTGTTATTTTAATTCACTTTAAGACTAAAAGAAGATCCCTAAATCTTATATTGCAATAAACAGCAAAAAACTCTGTGTGGAATGATTCCTCTGAGTAAAAAATGAATGTGGTTTAACACAACACTTCTTCAGAGCACTGTCTTCTAGTCTTTCACTTCCTAATATTCAGCTCCTTATCAGACACTGCTGTTAACATCATGACATATGTTTTCTTGAAAGCAGAGCCAGAGATACAGCTAAACCCTAAAATATCTATGTTGGCCTGCTATTCACTGGCCCAACAGCCTACAGCTAGCTGTGTATACCTTCACTCTGCTGTAACCTCAACCTTAAAATTCTTTCCCATAATGCTTTATACTACTTATTAATCTTACAAGCATTTATAATTCCATACTTAAAAATACTTGTACCTATTTTCCAAGCAATTAGGCCAGAATGGCAAAGAAGTGCTCATGTAAGAAAAGAGACAACTTTGGATGAGAATTTCAAAGCTCTCTGTGTTAGTGTAACTTTCCATTTAAGTCTGTGGTAAAATCAGATTTAGGTCATTGTTGTTACTTTTCACTCTTCAATCATATATCATATGACAATTAATTTTATTTACTTATTCTTTTCTGATGTACTGAGGTGGAATTTAGTAAACTCCAGTAAGAAGGAAGAACATTGTGGCTTTTTACATCTTGGTCATTCACATGGTCACTGTCAACCTGAACTGCTTTATTTTAGGGAAAAATGAAAGAGCACATCCAGCAACAAAGACTCTCAGGGATTCAGGATGTCAAGGCATGTAATCTTGTATGGAGGTATTCCAGAAGTGGCAATGAGAAATTACAGATGATTATGTAACGTTTGCAACTGTATTTGTGGAAAAATTGTTATAGAGGGAATGGGTGTGTGCTTGAGCACATGGCACTGTGTTATCTGTACTGTTCAGTCAGTACGCTTCATGCAGGACCTCACTGCTGTCTTAGCAGCAGATGCCCACCATTCCCAGTTCATTTTCCTTTTTTACAGTGATCCACAAAGAAATAAAAATAACACTGGAAAACAATAAATTGGAATAAATTAGTTCATTGCTTATTACTTCACTTTATGCCATTCATTAGGATACCGAGTCACTACTATAATGGCTTCAGAATCAGTTATGACAATTAACCCCTTTTTTGTGCACATTGTGTTCTTTATTTTGGTGTCATTTCATTCCTCAGAAGTCTTTTTTTTTTTTCCCTCTTTCAGATTTTAAATGGTTCTAAAGGCTAAGATTAATAGAAAAAAATAATGAATGAGAACATGCAAATGGTTCTCAGCTTCATCTCATGTACGTGGATACAGGCCAAGATCAAGCATCAGTTACCTACCAGAATCCCAGTGCTCACTTCAAGACATTTCCAAGTTCTGGTGTGGGAAGGGTGCATCACTGTTTGGAGTGGATTCATGTTTTCTTTCAGCATGTTTTCATTTAGATTTGTCTGGAAATAGAGGCTGTTCTAATTGTTCTGATCACAGAAAATAACCCAGAAAGGTCCAACTTTGTTGTAATTAGTTTATAATTACTTTGTTTTACTTACATCCTAATAATATTTGACACCTCTCCTAAATGAAAACACTGCTCATACCTACAGCAGTTGTGAGATCACAGCTCCCCAAATTCTGCTCAGATATTGAAAGTCTATGTGCAAAATAAGAATGCCCACATGTTATTACATGTAATAATTAATGTCTGGCTGTATTCTTTAAATTAAAAAGTGTGTGTGTGGTTGTTTTTTTTCTCTGATATGTGTTGCAGTTTTGGGAAGGTGAGTAATACAGCTGAGTATGAAGGACTATCCCCAAAGGAAAACAAAATCCACTTGCAGATAACAGTGGTTCACTTCTGGGTTCAACAGGTTCTTCATGATTCACTACCTCGGTGACACATGCTGGCAAAGATGGCCATGATGGATGTTGCACAGTGCATATTTTTTTTCTGCTAGGACGCCAGCCAAAACTCAAAAGATATTGGTGCCATGGCAGAACAACAAGCGAGGGCAGATGAGACAGGGATTAGTACTGTCATTGACATAGACTTCAGCTGTCAGAGAGGTATACAGCCTGTTGTATAGTCGAGAGGGAACAGGAAGGTAAGTGAATTTAGACCAGCCCATTAAGAATACAAATATCCCACGCAGGTTGCATAATATTCATAAACTGGGTGCATCCTGCTTTATTTCTGCCTTTCTCCATACTTCTGATTGCTTCACAGGCAGCTCACATATAAATCTGTGGGTTGCCCGTGAAATATTTTCCAGCATGTGTGACAGTATGTTACAGCAGTGTTGATGCAGAAATTATGTAGCATGACACAGACATCCCCTAGGACTCTAAGGGCAAAACGGAGATAATTTTCACAGAGGAGTATGATGAAGTTTTATGGTGTATGCATGTAATCTTGCATCTTCAGATACTTAAATGTATTTTTTATGCACTATTGAGAGCTAACTGTTGGAGCATCTGCATATTACCATGTTCCAAGTTTTACTAATCTAGGAAATGCTCTAGATATCACATCTTTAGGAGAATTTAATTTCATTGAATCCTGTTTAAACTGAGAAGAAAAAGTAAAAAACCCCATCAGTGTACAAAAACCATAAAGCACTGGAAAAGCTATCATGTTAGACCTGTAAATATGCTTAATGTACCAAAATATATTAAATATTAATATTTTAAATTTTAAATCTGTAGCAAAATTTTGCATTTTAACAGGATTCATTACCTACAGAATAGTATGGGAACTTTCACTAGGTTTTGCTTTTGCTGGTTCTACTGAAAGTTAAGTATGAAACACATTTTTCTGGAAAAAGGAAAATATAACTCCCATTTTCAACAAGGTTAAAATGGATGACCTAGGGAACTACAGACCAGTCAGTCCCACCTCTGTGCCTTACAAAATCTTGGAGCAGATTCTCCTGGAAGGCATGCTAAGGAACGTGAAAAACAACAAGGTGCTTGGTGACAGCCAGCGTGGCTTCACTAAGGAGAAATCCTGCTTGACCAATTTGGTGGCCTCCTATGATGGGGCTTAACATCTTGCTTTGCAGAGGAGGCTGAGCTTTTTGGGCTGGAAGTCAGTTTGAAGAAGACAGAAGTTCTCTACCAGCCTGCACCACAAGAAGATTATCATCATCCCCACATTACCATTGGGGGGTCAGAGCTTAAGTCACTTCAGCAGTTCAGCTATCTGGGAAGCATTATTTCCTCGGATGCCATGATCGACAAAGAGATAGACAACAGAATAGCAAAGGCATATAGAGCCTTCGGAAAACTCCATAAAAGAGTCTGGTGCAATAAACACATGAAGAAAAGTACAAAGATTAGTGTCTACAGAGCCATTGTACTGTCTACTCTTTTATATGGGTCTGAATCATGGGTTATCTACCGCCATCACCTGCGACTCCTCGAACGCTTTCATCAGAGCTGCCTCCGTGCAATTCTAAACATCCATTGGACTGACTATGTGTCAAATGTTACTGTCCTTGAACAGGCAGGGGTCACCAGTATCAAGGCCTTATTGCTGAAATCGCAGCTGCGCTGGGCAGGGCACATCTCTAGGATGAAGGATCACCGCCTCCTTAAGATTGTGTTTTACAGTAAACTTGCCACCGTTTACCACAGGAGAAGTGCCCCAAAGAAGAGATATAAGGACTTCTTGAAACAATACCTCAGCCTTGGCCATATTGACTACCACCAGTGGTCCACCCTGGCCTCCAATAGGGAGACTTGGAGACACACCATACATAACGCTGTTGCCTCCTTTGAGAATACATGCAGAATTAGTCTCGAAGAGAAAAGACAACGTCGAAAGAATCACGCTCCACCTATACCATACCACCCAAGGAGACCTTCACTGTGCTTTTTTGCAACCAGATTTGCCTATCACACATTGGCCTTTTTAGTGATCAGCGCGCTTGTAGTAAGCGTGAGTAAAGCCCTTCCCAAACCTTTGTTTGCGAAGTCAAGCCATAATGATGACGATGATAGGGCTACAGAACTGATGGACAGGGGTAGAGCACTTGATGTCATTGACTTGCACTCGTGCAAAGCGCTTAACACTGTTCCGCCTGACATCCTTGTCTCTAAATTGGAGAGACGTCAGTTTGATAGATGGATGTCGTGGTTTAAGCCAGTCGGCAAGTCAGCAATACTAAAAGCCCATCAGTAGCCTTTTGGGTCTTTGAAGTACCCTCTCCTGAGGTAATCTATGTCGAGGATGCATGGAGCCTCTGGACCAGTTACAATGGGGTGCTTTTGCCATTTCCTCCCAGTCAGGCTGATCTCAACATCCAGTACAGTCAACTCTTGGGATCCTCCTGTCACTCCAGAAATATAGATGAGTTCCATCCCTTGACATCTTGATGGCATCAGGGTACACTGTGCACTGGTATCTACTAGAGCCTTATACTTCTGTGGGACTGATGTGCCAGGCCATCTGACCCACACAGTCCAGTAAACACGATTGCCCCCTACCTCTACCTGGCTGGAGGCAGGGCCCCTCTAACAGTCATCACAGCATTGGACACCTAAGTCGTGTTGAAAGGGATTATTCTTCGTTATCACAGGAGCTGGAGTAAAATCAGCTCTTCCGCTCCATCTGGGAACCTGCTCACCAGAGACTGAAGCCGCAGCTCTCATGGGATGATCAGCCTTGACCCTTGTTCCTATTTTCAATTCATGCACCCGTTCCTCCAAAGCTGAAGTAGGTTTTCCATCCCACTTCGTCATGTTTCTCCATGATCCCGCAGGTAAAACCATAGGGTGGCCCGTGGTGTATGCCTTCTATATCTTCTCTCTCAAACAATAGGACATCTTTCGTTAATAGCTGAGATGTGTGTTGGTACACGCGAGGAGCTGGATAGATCAGATAGATCGTCCCTCAATTGTTTGAGATCCTGGGACAGTTTTTCCACAGCTGAGATGATGGAAGGGGTGAGATTGTCTTCGAACTCTCGGAGTTTACGAATGATTTCATTCACTGTTAGTGGTACTATGTCATTCCAGGTTACTGTTGCCAATGAATGAGCATATGATGACGGTGCATTCCGTGTAAGATTTTGCCACATGGGTTGTGTACATTCGACTTCATCTGGTTCTATGGGTATATCCCCGTTATTCAGCTTGATGTGATAGATCATCTCTACGATGGCTGATTCCCTCAGAGACTGGATGACTTTGTCTAAAGTAGTCCACTTGGCTGAACGACTCATAACATCGTCCTTGTATGGAAACCTTTCTTTCACAGCTGCCGAGAGCTGCCTCCAAAGACTGAGGGACCTTCTCTCTTGCAATTGCTTTGTCAATTCCCCCTTCTCTAGCAGGTGATCCCAGCTGCTTGGCTTCTGTACCTTCTAGTTCGTGACCATCGGCCCCATTGTCCCAGCATCGGAGCAACCAGGTGATGATGTGCTCCCCTGGTTGACGGGTAAAATCTTTTCGCATATTCCGTAGCTCGGTTGAGGTCCGAGGTCGAGAAGTCACCTCTTCTTCTTCTTCGTCATGTGATGATGACTCCTGATCAGATGGTGGCCCGGGTGGTGAATACATTGTTTCTTCATCTTGCCTCACCCTTCTTGCCTCTTTTATGCTTTTTCTCTTGCGTACAGGGACAACCAATATTGGTATGAATTGATCCTCTGGTTTAGCTGCAGTGATTATCACTGTGGTTTGAGCAACTGTACTTGTTGCTAGGGTAGCTTTGCTGTCTGTTGGAGTCGAAGTTTGAGTAGCTACTGTACTTGTCGCTGAGGCTGGTGTAGCTGCTGTGCTCAGAGCTGGAGTACCTGCGTTGTCTGCTGCTTTGCCCTCAGATCCAGGGACATTTTTTTCCTTTTGAAGGTGCTGGATAGTGTTGAACAAGGCCCTGTAAGCATAAGCCAAGCCCCAGCACGTTGACATGATTTGTCCCTCTCTGGTATGACCAGGATGACAACACACCTCATTTAAGTGTTTTACTAATTCTTCTGGAGTTTGCACTTGTTCAGTGGTGAAATTCCAAAGCACTGGAGGGGCCCACTGACCTAGATACTTGCCCATACTATCCCACACACCCTGCCACTCATGGCTGTCCAGCCTCAGGGAGAATCTCTCGGTCCCCCTATATCATCGCCTAACCCCAGACAAGACCAGACATAATGGTTGTGGACAAAACACACTCAGTATGCTTGCCCACATGATGATCCCCATCACGATCAGCAAACAGGTCTCAACAGTATTAAAAGGCCATTCAAAAACTTCAAAACTCTCAAACGACGCTGTAAACTGTCGGGGGGGGGACGGGGGACACTGAATGTCTCCTTCACAGGTTGACCACCTGAGAAGGAAAAAAAAGATGTGTAATTGCTAAGCACTTGTATTATATACTTCCCAAAGTATAAAGGTGGTGACCACACTGGGAACATAAGCCAGATCAGTTTCATGATCAATGATTCTATTGTATTACAAGTCATTACCATAAAATACAATGAGACAATAACCTTAGCCCAAGCCCCACACTTGAAACACACAAACACAGCAAATACCAGCTCTAAGTAAGCCACAACATATTGAAATTGTGAGATTAAAAAAAACAGCTTTGAGAGCCAAAAAATCAGCATTGTGATGAGTGACTATTAATCCAAAACACTGAATGCTTATCACAAATACGATTAGGCACACTCCGGTCAGATCTGTCGTTATCTCAACCCTTCGTGCCCCATGTTGGGCGCCAGAAAAGAACTGTCATGGTTTAAGCCAATCGGCAAGTCAGGCACGCAGTTTATACTCTCCCCCCACAACACCCCCTCCCTGAGGGATGGGGAGGAGAATCGAAAGAATGCAACTCCCACAGGCTGAGATAAGAACAGTCCAGTAACTAAGGTATAACACAAATCACTACCGCTACCACCAATAGTAATAATTACTATTATATTATTAGTAATAATAGTAATAATTTCACCTGCTGAAAAACAAGCCCGATAGAGCAGAGAGCATGCCCTTCCGGGAAATTCTCAGTTGCCAACCCTGGGCATGACGTGCTGTGGAATGGAATACCTCTTTGGCTAGTTTGGGTCAGGTGTCCTGTTCCTGCTTCCTCCCAGCTTCCCCTCCTCCCTGGCAGAGCATGAGACTCACAAAGTCCTTGGTCAGAGTAAACATTCTGACCAGCAACTGAAAACATCGGTTTTATCAGTATTATTCCCAGGCCAAAAGTCAAAACACAGCGCTGCACCAGCTACTAAGAAGGAGAAAAAGTGACTGCTGCTGCTGAGCTCAGGACAATGGACCACTCGGTGGATAAAGGACTGGCTGGATGGCCGCACGCAAAGAGTTGTGGTCAATGGCTCAGTGTCCAACTGGAGACCAGTAATGAGTGTTGTCTTTCAGGGATTGGCGCTGGGACCAGTCTTGTTCAACATCTTTGTCGGTGACATAGACAGTGGGATTGAGTGCGCCCTCAGCAAGTTTGCCAATGACACCAAACTGTGTTGTTCGGTTGATATGCTGGAGGGAAGGAATGCCATCCAGAAGGACCTTGACACGCTTGTGAGGTGGGCTGATGCCAACCTTATGAAGTTTAACCATGCGAAGTGCAACGTCCTACACCTGGGTCAGGGCAATCCCAGGCACAGCTACAGGTTGGGCAGAGAAGAAATTCAGAGCAGCCCAGCGGAGAAGGCCTTGGGTCTTGGATCTTGGGTGTTGGTCAATGAGAAACTTAACATGAGCCAGCAGCGTGTGCTCGCAGCCCAGAAAGCCAATTGTATCCTGAGCTGCATCAAAAGGAATGTGACCAGCAGGTTGAAGGAGGTGATTCTGCCCCTCTACTCTGCCCTTGTGAGACCTCACTTGTTTGTATTGTGTGCAATTCTGGTGTCCTCAACGTAAAAAGGATATGGAACTGTTGGAACAAGTCCAGAAGAGGACCACGAGGATAATCGGGGGACTGGAGCACCTCCTGTATGAAAATAGGCTGAGAAAGTTGGGGCTGTTCAGCCTGGAAAAGAGAAGGCTGCATGGAGACCTCATAGCAGCCTTTCAGTGTGTGAAGGTGGGATATATGGATGCTGGGGAGGAGCTCTTCATTAGGGACTCTGCATTAGTGATAGGACAAGGGGTAATGGGTTAAAACTTAAACAGGGGAAGTTTAGATTGGATATAAGGAGGAAGTTTTTTACTATAAGGGTGGTGAGGCACTGGAATGGGCTACCCAGGGAAGTCTGTGAATGCTCCATCCTTGGCGGTGTTCAAGGCCAGGTTGGACAGAGTCTTGGGTGACATGGTTTAGTGTGAGGTGTCCCTGCCCAAAGCAAGGGGGCTGGAACTAGATGATCTTAAGGTCCTTTCCAACCCTAACTATTCTATGATTCTATACACATCTATTCTGATATAAGATGATACTGGGGGAGAACTGAATCACAAGTCTTTTTTGCTCATATAGTCACTTCAGTAGGCATGCCAGCAATGAAAGAAATCTATACAAAGGTCAAATACAAACTACATTTATGTGTCCCAGAAAATACATATTAATATTAATTATAATTATAATATATTAAGTTAAATATACAATGTGGTGTCTGCATGTCCACAAACCCAGGAGCATTTCATACAGTTTTCTGCACTGCTATTTGAAATACTGACTTACTGAAGTTGTCACTGCATGAAATGGTTCAGTAACAAACCCAGTATTTTTCTCATAAATCAAGAACAGCAGCAGCTTTCTTTTACTGAAATAGTCATACGAAAACAATCCAAAATCAAGAGTTGAAACAGTAAGCCATTTTACATTAAAGCATTAGAGTTATCTCTACAAGTAGGCTGTTTGTCAAAATTAAAAATACTTTTGGTAGTGCCACAATTTCTTTTTGCCCCAGTAGCTTCACGCACTGAGCAACAAAACCCTAAGATCTATAATTTAATATGATAAGTGAGCAACAAAACCCTAAGATCTATAATTTAATATGATAAGTAAGCACATCTCCAAACTAATTAGTCTAAAGGCAAATTGTCGAGCCATTAAAAAACAATAAAAAACCCTAAGCCCACAAACCACCATTCTAACTTTTCCTTCGTTGTCTTCTTTGTGGGTTCATATGAAATTGAAAATTTGGATGTGAGAAATAAAATTGATCATCATGCCCATCACTATAACATAGCACAGATACAGTCAACATAGATTTATGAAAAATTCAAGATGGCTTTTGTTCCTGGGGTGTGTCTGCAGTGAGCCTGTGCTACCATGTAGAAGCTGGATAATCTAAACCCTGTGTAGGGAAGAAATCTGCCTAGCCAATGATGCTGTAGCTCATCTTCCAGTCCATACTTGGAGGAAGGAGGGCTTCTGTGTAGCTACTTCTAGTGTTCATTTCTGAACCTCATAGCACCTATCTTCAGTTCTCTGGGATATGTGAAAGATGACATATCGCTTTATTCCTACAACTATGTCTGAGCACTTGACTGTATTGACATATTTCGTGCTTTTGGATTTAGGTTCTCCCACAGTAAAAGAGACAGAGACCAGGTTTTCTTTCAGCTCTAACTCCACGGAGAGTAAAGAGATTATTGTTGCTACTTAAATTTTTATTTTTTTTAAATTGTGATTGAACCAAGAATAGATTTCAGAAAAAAAGTCAAATTTATGAACAGTTTGGAAATAAAGTGGCAACTGAGATTAGGACCTTACTAAATAACAAGGAGGGTCCTATCTTTTTATGCAGCTTATTTAAATTTCTCATGTAGATGCAATTTCTTGAAAGAACATTTTATGCTATCTGCCATTTTAACTAGGACCCAAAGTAAGAATTTGTTTTCTTTCTTCTGGGAAGGTTCTGAAGAAAAGCTCACTGCAGTTAAATGCTGGTCTTTATTTGGATATCAGACTCTTAATGTATGACATATATGTATCTTCCTGCCAGTCTGAAAATAAAAAAAACAGAAACAAGATAATAAACAGAAGGCCTTGTGAACAGGAGATTAAAAATAAAGGTATGGAACTGCTGATTTACTTTTTCCCTTCTAATCATGAGCAGTTTGTTGCTAGCAGTAATTATTTTCCTCATCTTAATACCACTGGTCTCTAAATTCCATCATGAACATATTTCACTTTATGTATAACTTCAGATAATAATTGTTAACATGGTGACCAAAGGAAGAGACAGAGTCTTCCTAAATGACACCCAAAAGTAACAAAAATCCCAAATTACAGTTCTGCATTTGAGAAATCACAGACATTAATGCTGTAAAAGCTGAAGGGAAAAATCCATTTAGCATAGGAAATGTGGGCAGTGGAACATGTCATTTAGTTATACTAGAAACAGAATTAGTTCGAAAGAAGGGAACTGGTTCTTCATTTATTCCTAATATCTACAATGCTTAAACCTGTGAAATTGAAATTTAGCTAAGAGAGTTTTGCAGATGTTTGGTTTCATCAAGTTTAGACATTTGTTCTTGTGTTAATACTTCTGCTTAAAGCAACAGTAATCAACTAAAGGATGACTGTGTGTGCGGTTGTAAAACTGACATAGAATTTAGAATATTTTCACTTTAACTACCAAGAAAGAGAAAAAACACTCACCATATTTTGGTAACAAGATCTAAAAGCTGTCATGATGGTGGGAAGACACAGAGGTAATCTAGAGGCAGAAGTAGTTGAAGTTCAAACTCATCTACTATATGCACTAGATAATTAATATAATGGAAAATATCTTATAAACTTTGATCAAAAGTCCACATTTAGCTAATCCTACACCGTCTAAAACATCATGCTTCATGAACATACAAATGGTCTTTATTTGCTTTGCATATCTGTAGTCTTTGACAAAGCAATTTGTGAATACTATGCTAAATCACAGAGTAATTATACATATCACCTCAGCAAAGGAGGAAAGTGATGTATCAGGAAGAAATAGAAATACAGTGAGTTATCACGTATGCTCAAGGAACTCCATAACAGAAAACAAGAAGTATCAGTAAACAATCACAGAGGATGAGAACTACCACACAAATGAGGAAAGGAATATTCTTTTTTATTATTGAGCTATATCCAACTGCTCAAGAAGATGAGCTACGAATAACCAACACAACCTCATGTCTGTCCTGCCAACTCCTACAAAAAATTCTCAAAAACATAGATAAGAAAAACATGTTTTAATTTGTCAACAAGTGTTACAGTGTGGATTTTGAAGGTCTGAGCTTAGTGATCAGTAATACAATGTACTTGACCAGCGTCATTTGTATCTAAATGTCGCTTTTTTCACTCTTTCACACTGCACCCAGTCCTGCCAGTCCCACTTATATTGCATTGAGGATGAGCTCTGGGCATGTTCCTCCTGACTGCATGGATGCCCCTTGTGTTATTACTTAGCACATTTGCAAGCTGACCTCCTTTTAGTATCCTGCAAGACAAAGCCACTGACATGTAAAAACCAAACATGACTTATGTTCTCATAAGGGAAATGTCACAGATTATATATTGCCCTGTAATTTTCTGGCAGTAAATGAATAATTACTTATGGTAATCTTGACCATGTTACTACTGAAGATACTAAGATTTAAAAAAAATTGCATAAATACATTCAATAATTGCATAATTTATTTTGTACATAACAATTATAACATTTAAATTGTTATCTGGTCCTGGTTTGTATTTTTTTTTCCAATTTTGCTTTAAAAGTCTTTATATGTTAATTAATTTTCTCAAGTTTAGTATGTACTTTTGTGCACATTTCACTATCTATAAATGTAGAAAATGTATGTACATCTCTGATTCCTTTTCAATATAAGGAAAAAAAGAAGTTAAGATGACGTAGGAAAATTATGTCTCTTGTCTCTCTAAAAATAGGTTCATCAGAGTGAGCACTTACCTTCACCTGTCACCAACAAAACCACCAGCAAAGTACGTAAATTTGGAATAAAAAAGTGCTCTGACTACTTTTGCAGGAAATTATTTTTCAAAGATTTAAGATACAAGAAACATCACAGAACCTAAAATAAGAGGTTTTAGGAGGAAACAAGGAAAGGCCTGAGCTAATCAGTCTCCCTGGGGATATTTAATGAAAGAGAGGACAACTGATCTACAGAGGACAGAGGATTCACAGATACACTTAAAGTATCTTAGATAAGCTGTAATATGGTTGTGATGTTGATACAGCCTTGATTGAGAGGATGATAATTCTTTTGTCTGTTTACCATACAAAATGATGCTGAATCAGAATTAAAGTGGAAGGAGAAATATGAAACAAGAAAAAGGGCATAGCACATGCAAACTCATAGATGTGGCCTCCTGTAAAAGAGGGAAAGAGAATGTGATCCTCACTGGTAAATAGATTGTTTACTTTTTTAAAAAAATGCAAATAGAATCAACTGATTTTAGCTATAAAAAATTAAAAACAGGTGCCTTATTAATAGAATCATAGAATGGTTTGGCTTTGAAGAAACTGTAAAGATCATCTGATTCCAAGTCCCCCACCACAGACAGGGGCAATTTCCACTAGACCAAGTTGCTCAAAGCCCTGTCCAGCCTAGCCTTGAACACTCCAAGGATGGGGTATCCACAACTCTGGACATCCTGTTCCAATGACTCATCACCGTCATAGTAAAGAATTTTTTCCTAATACCTAATCTAAATCTCTCCTCTTTAAAGTCATTACGCCTTGTCCTATCACTACATGACCTTGTAAAAAGTCCCTCATGCCACTTGTTTTATCTTAACCTGTTTCTCAATCTCTGCATCTCTGAATTCCTGCCCATAGCTATGATATCAGGCAATTTTGTGCATATGGTCAGAAAAAGTTTCTCTCAGAAAATAAGGAGCCAACAAACTTGGACTGCCAAGATTGTCCATGTAAAAGGCTTTGACTAGTAAGTTCTTTTTTATAACATTTATTGCTTGCATATTCAAGTCCTCCTCATTAACAGGAGCAATTAATGGCATAGTATATATGTCAAGTTTAAAGGATCCAAACTATAATTTATTGCTACAACTTTAAAACAAAAGGCCTAGGTATTCAGGTTAATGCAAAACTAGTTGTAGTGATGGCAGAAGTTGTAACATAGGCAGAACTCAGCCTTTTAGCCATTGTATTACACAAAGCTGTTGCTGTTGCTGCTACTGAGTTGCTTTAGTTTAAAAGAGGCAAACACTGAAAGAATCTTTTTTTCTGAAAAATACAAGCTTGTTATGCTTACATATTAAATATATACAGTGTTTTCCAAACCCATAAGTCACTTAGAATATTATTGTTCCAGTACCTTTCTTCAGTATTAGCATTTGCAAAAACCATCATAAAAGCAAATATCTGTAATTTTTTTTCTTTATCTTGTTCTAAGACAATTTTAAAACAAGGAAACAAAGAAACAAACAAACCCAGTAGTAAGAATTCATCATAGTTGCAAAAATCATGATTTTGAGAAAAAACCAAAACCAATCAGCTGTGGGAAGTGTCAGCTGGCAGAAACTTGAAACCACGTGAAAATATTCTATTGATAGATTCTGCCCTCAGGAAACTTTATTTTGTAAAATCACTGTAACTGATGAGGATGGCAAACAATTTACAATATACCAGCCATCTACCTTTCTAATGTAAGTAATCTGAAAAGGGCCACATCACAGTTAATTTCTTAGTCAAAACTGATTGTAGCTAATTTCAAAAATTTGAAAATGTTGCAGTATTATCTCTCAGCACAAGTTGTTACACTAAACGAGATATTTGTCTTCTGATCACAGAAATAACAATTGTATGGTACAGACAGGAAAAAGCCTTAGCATGGTTTAACTCCCATGCTAGTGTCCAATTGTATGACTATTGTAATGTGTTACTTCTAAGTAATTTGGATCTCTTCTGGTAGGATTAAGCAAGCAAGAAGGAGCTTCTGGGACCATTAATGCAACTAAAAGCAGAGCTCAGGGCTAAAGGAGAGCTCTAATCTGTGGGATACAAACTCTGTCGACTCCCACCCATGAACTGGGAACAACACTTCCCCCTCCCCAGCTTGAGTTATGAAGTGATGCAGAGGTCTTACTTTCTCATCCTTTACTTCCTCTTACACATCTCTAATACTTCTCAATAGTACAATGAGGTTCTCAAAGGAAGAATTGAATGGTCTTCCAAACCCAAGGACAGATATATTGCAAATTCCTTGCTTTTGCTGCTACACCATCTCTGATTAATACATATCTGAGCCAGAGCACCAATCTGTAAACATTGGTGAACTGGTAAACACTTTATGCCCCAAACAGAGACCCCTTTACCTCAAATAAACTCCCCATGGAAATTGTCAGCATACCCCCAAAAGAACTTCTGTCCTCAGAACTTCATTGGAGCTCTCAAGAGGGAGAATATTTGTTCAGAAAGAGTATCTGAGCATATCTGCTTGGAGATGTGATAAAGGATTTTGTTTCCTGCATAGGGTGTGTTTATCAGGTGGCTATGTTCAAACAGGAAAAATTGCATTACCCTGGAAGCACATGGTCCATGATAAACACCTTGTACAGGCATTCTGATGATAAACACTGTAAGCACATATCTGCCACAAAGCCATTATCTTCTTAAGCCCCAGCTAGCAATCAGCTTAGTTCTGGTACAGAGAGATTAATATATTCACAGGATTTTGTACCAGCCAGTGTAACTAGAAATGGCACAAACTGGATAATAAATCAGCCACAAAACATGGATATATATTGCTATATATAACTTCATTCATCTGAAGATGTATACAATAAAAAGAACATTTCTGAACTTATTTTGTATTGACATAAAGCACATGTTTTGCTTAAAAAAAATCCACCCTGGAATTTCATATGATTTTTTTGAAGTCTGGAACCAAATATTTTAGTAATCTGCAGTGGCTATTCTCAAACTTCATTTTCATCTAACCTTGGAGGTGACAGTTTGTTGAACAGCCAGTTTAGCACTAAGCACTACATACTCAGGGTATGCCCCCAATAAGCTGCTGCAATTTTATACTTAAAAATTAAAAATATAAAGAATATTACCTATGACCATTTTTATAAGCAAAGAAGGATTAAGATGCATTTTCATGGGCTGTTTATAATCCAGATTAGCCTTTTGCTTTTTTGGCTAATGTCGACAGGTTTAGCACATGCTAAACATGCTGACACTCATGGACTTCACCATATATATCCAGGGCCTGAGAGTTTTAAGATCTGTCAGATGTTTGCACTCCTAAATCCAGGGGACTCACATTTACATTTCAGTGACAAACTTAATAGCAACACTTTTCAGGATCATGGTAAACACCAAAATTACATTCTTAAAGGAGTTTAAAATTAAAATCTTTGAAGATGCTTATCTCTTCTGTGCATGAGCAAAAGTAACATCTGGCCAAACCCACATGCGTTTGGTTTTGATTAAAACATGCATCAAGCTAATTACTTTTTCATACACACAGATTCCAAGCTTATCAATGTCCTTGTTTAATACTCACTACTTTCCTGACTGGACTGATTCAATGACCAAAATAACCAGCTTTGTGGCAAATCAAATTTATACAGCTGTGGAAACGAAACAGGTGTGACCTACATGTATTCTTGGTGGTCTTTTGTCATGGGACTGCAGTCTCATTTTTTATTTAAGGACCTTGCCATCAGTTGCACATCACAAGATAAGGCAATGCATTGTGTGCCAAGCAAAAAAAAATAATGCTTGTTATGTACCACACCTGAACAATATCATTGCACTGATAATGAAAAGTGCCAGAAGGAGTAACTCGTTGATGAAATCTGGGAGCATCAATTAGACACACACTATTTAGGACTCTGTAACAGCCTTAAATGCCATAAAATTAAGTGCATGATAAAATTTGAGTTTATTGCACATCTGAAAAAAACAAAGTTATGCTCCATAATTAATGAATCCCTTCAAAGTACAACTTTCTTAGACCTTATAAATATCACCTGAACTACTGAAGTAGCTTTGAAATTGTTCCACTGAGGAAATTAATTAAAATTTATGAAAGATATAAAGAAAATATAGCTATATTTAGTATTTCTGGGTTCATTGTAGCCTGGTGAGTTTACAGTTCTCTAAGCTATATTTCAGATGGAGAATCCCTGGTCCTCGTAGGTAGAGCTTCAAGGTGAAGAGGAACATAGCAGAAGTAATGTAGATTTATAATCTTGCAGTAAGTCAGCTTGTGCTGTTCCAGTTTTGTGAAAAATTTTTGCAACATCAAAAGGAAAAAAAGAAGACACTGTGCAGGTTATCCCCAAATCTTTTCATTGAGGACACTGATGTAACTGAAAGAGTGTAATATCCTTCCAAGGAAAAAGCAGGGATGCTGCTTCCTTTCCCAAGACTGGAATCAACTTTGTTTTCACAGTCAAGAGGGGATCCCTTACTTCTCAAAATACAAGTTTCTGGCCACAATAGCATAATGTTTTCAATGCAGATTGGAACTGAGCTGCATTCCTCTCTTCTCCACCATTCTCTCTTTTTCCCTGCACCTGACTTAGTTATTGTAAGGCACATAACAAGAAATGCAAATTAATGCATAAAAGATCAAACCACATTTTATTATACAGAATAGCTTTGAAGAAATAAGTGACAAAGTGACAAATAGTTGCTTTGTAGTATAAATAGAAACAGATTGCTTTTCAGAGAGTAAAATAAAAGCACATTTGAGATATGTGCCCTGTATCTTACTGGAGTCATAAAATATTTGTATGACGCAGTTCATGGGAAGTGAGCTGGGACAAGGCTTCCTCTGGTTGTGAGGCTGATCTTTAATTAGTTTGTTCTACTGTTACCTTTGGTTATTAAAAGCTTAAATTCAAGACCACAGATGACAGACTTGGACAATATTTTATTTATATAGCCTACAACTTCCAGCCTCTCTATAGAACATTTCAGTGAGCTTTAGTATTATTACTGGTGCTATTTTTAATAAGTAAGGACAGCACAAGAATTTCTCTGATTTCTAGAACCTTCATTCATCACTGGACAAATCCTTCAATACATCACACTGAGTCTTTCATGACAGCATTAAGTGGAAAGATCACTACTATCATTTGACTTTAGCATATCCATCGAAAGACCACTAAATACTCTTTTTTTTAAAGCTTCACCTTGACAGGAAGGTATTAAATCCTTTGAACTTCAATACAGACATGAACCCTGTGATAAACTGTTTTGTCCTTATCTCATATTTTATAGAGGCCAGAGCACTACGTTCATACATTATCACATGAAGTGTTAAATTACATGAAGCTAATGTTTCTGAATAACTTATGTTTGGGAAATTTATAATATAACAGTGAGCAGCATGAGTGTATTCCAAATGGGTTACAGATTCCCTTGAAAAAACACATTTATGGCAGGGTTTATAAATTGGCTGCTTAATTTGCATTTGCTTGAAGCACAGCCAAATATGTGGTTGTTAAAAAAACCCACATTTCTTTTTCATTTATAAAATTTATTTTAAAGTGAATTGGCTAGTGGCTTTTCAGAACTGAGAGAATGAAAATACATATACACACTTTTCTGCTTTTTCTCAATGCCTGTCTGATAAAAGACATACAAAATTGACTTGCCAAATTTCTTTTCTCTCTCTTAACTGAAGAGAGACCAAACTAGGGGTCACAGAATCACAGAATCCCGAGGGTTGGAAGGGACCTCAAAAGATCATCTAGCCCAACCCCCCTGCAAGAGCAGGGTAACCTAGACTACATCACACAGGAACTTGTCCAGCCGGGCCTTGAATATCTCCAACGTAGGAGACTCCACAACCCCCCTGGGCAACCTGTTCCAGTGCTCTGTCACTCTCACAGTAAAGAAGTTTTTCCTGATGTTCACATGGAACCTCTTATGCTCCAGTTTACACCCATTACCCCTTGTCCTCTCACTGGACATCACTGAGAAAAGCCTAGCTCCATCATCCTGACACTCACCCTTTACATATTTGTAAACATTGATGAGGTCACCCCTCAGTCTCCTCTTCTCCAAGCTAAAGAGACCCAGCTCCCTCAGCCTCTCCTCATAAGGGAGATGTTCCACTCCCCTAATCATCTTTGTGGCTCTGCGCTGGACTTTTCAAGCAATAATATATATCAGCCACTTCACTTTTAATTTTAAATTCTCAGAATACTTGTTCCTGATGTACCTGGGCTACAAATTCTATGCAGGATTTTAATTTTTTTTTTAAATCTGCATTTCACTTTGTATACCTAAACTTTTTTGAAAGTAAAATTTTGTGTAGACAGGTTGCTTGTTTCAAGTTGCCTTTTCAAGCTAACAGTATTTGTGGACAGTGACTGACCAGTGCAGATCTCTTTTGCATTAGAGATTTAGCACTGAGATTTTCTTTCGCTATCTGTTCAGCCACTGAGGGCAAGCAGGAAGGTACCTCCCTTACCCTACCACTTCTCTTGATTTTTTTTTTAATTATAGACTTTAAGTTCAGAAAAAAATCTTCTCTTCAAAAAAAGATGACCAATAAAATGGAAAGACCATTTTCAGATTAACAAGCAAGACTGTTGAGTGCTGAGACTCTTTGGCATTATGTTTGAGTTCTGCCCTGATAGCATATGTTGCCTGCAGTAATACAATAAAAATATAGCAAAACCAAACTGTTGCAAATAGCTGTGAAAACCTAAGTGTGAGTCCTAAGGAAATTATATCTGAACACCAGCAGTGAAACCAGGCTAGAAGGTCACACCTAAACCCAGCTTTATGACAGACCTGGAGGTGAACCAAAAACAGCAATAGAATTGACTTTGGAAACTATTAGTAAGACAGATATCAGTAATTTGGAGAACAATGGATGCTCTATTTAAAGAATTACAGTTGAATGATTTTCTAAGGCAATTTCTAACTCATCAGGGTCAAAAAAAAAAAAAAAAGACGATACAATATGCATTATCTATCTATCTATCTATCTATCTATCTAATGTGGAAAGCAGCCCTGGGAATGCTGTATTTTTGGGAAGTTCAAGAAAAAAGAGAGTAGTTTGTATAGATCACCTCAGGCTTCTGCAAAGGACAATGAAGAATTTTCAAACAGGGACAGAAAAATCTATAACCATAATCCACATTATGAAGTGACAACGCAGCCTATTTTTCAGAATGTTTAACACACTAATAACTGGAAAACAAAACAAAACAAAACAACCAACCAAAACAAAACTCCAACCAAAACCAAATGAAAATACAGAAGAAATTAGGTGGAACAGAGAAAAACATAATTTTAAGGCCAAAGATTGAGCTCTTCAAAACTAAAAATGTGATGCTAAATGCTTCATATGTAGGACCTGGAGTCTCAAAACTGGTCATATGCATTTACAGTCTTCATTGTGATGCCAGTCCAATGTATCTGAGATCTCTGTCCCTTCTGGGCTGTGTATGGAGGGAAGAGGGAGAATGTTTCCAAAGTCACATTCAGAAACATTTCTGGATTTTACTGTCAAAGAATCTCAGAGATGAAACTGCTGATAAAATGTTGGACTTCAGGTAGCATTTAGGTCTTGGCTGATGCTCAACCAGTAAATATCAGATTTTTGATAATCATTTGAGAGACCTGAAAGGTAGCTTTTTAAACTTTACGGGATTTTTTCCTAGTGAAGCATTCAAGCTGTGGCAAAAAATGTGCTTGGTCTTATCACTGGTTAAAGCTGTATGTATGTCATGAAAACATTTATTAGAGGTCTGCTTTTTTAATTTTGTGTGTCTAATTTTTGTGATAAAATCTTTCCGAGATCTACTGAGAAAAAAAATTGCACATATCAGAAAGACTGGGATTTCAGCCTGTCAATATTTTAGATTATGGAAAGAGGCAGAATCACAGGCTTTGTCTGAAGTTAACACCTGTACTGGAGGTAGGATAGAGGTATTGCTCTGTTCCTACAGAAAATGCACATGAAAGGCAACAGAAAAAAAATCAAGTTAGCTATGAAAAGAAAAGAAAACAAAAATCTGCTTAAAACCAGGTCTTGTACCCCTTACATATTCTGTCATGCAAGTTTTTTTTCTTAAAATATGTTGGTACTTCATACGAAAATAAGCAACAGAAGATTTTTCCCTTAAGAAGAGATTCTCTGTGTTCTGAACCCCTAAAGGATTTTTCTTATTTTTCTGAGTAAACAAGTAGATGGCATTGCTATAGCAGCATACAGAGATTTTAATAGATTAAGGCTGGAGTCCCTTCAAGATTTCCAGCATTTTATAGATTTTAGAGATTTTATGAAAATAATACTCTTTTCTACTTGCATATATACTGTAAGTTTTGAATCAATACTTTGTAATCAGATCCATAGTACATGTTTAAAAGAGACTTTTAAAAATGGATTCAAAATCTAAATGATGGAGAGAAGAAATTGCAAGTACTTTTAGTAAGTTATGACTGATTACACTCAGAAAATGTACATCTTAAATTAGGCTGCAGTTATCTAACCTTAGGTTCTAATCACTGGACTTATGTTTGCACAATTTAAAACCCAGAATTATCTTTTTATATAGATTGTTTTAGACTAGGAACGTCTTCAACTTGTTGATTGTTATTTTAATAAACTTCATTTTTTAAAACTATTATTTGCTTTCCCAGATCTGTGGTCCTTACTGGAGTGCTCTTCCAGAACTTGCAAATTCTGATTCCCTGTAGAAAACTAACCAACATACAGTAAGTGTTGTTTCACTAATGATAAATTGTGTTACTGATGAACATAAAAGCATTTGCTGCCAGCCTGAGAAGGGCTTAGAACTCGAATTTTATCTGTTCATAAAAACCAGTATTATGCTTAAATTTCTGATACCTGCTTAGTTTTAAATGACCTTTTAAATACCAACTTTCATTCATGTGGTACATTCCTTTGCTAATTCCCCTAATAGACTTCAAATCACATAATCCAAATTACATTATTTGCATATGATCATCTTTTTTAATAATACTCTTTTTATGATCCTTAAAAACAGCTGATGTATTTTTGTGAGTTCTCCCTAGCTTTCCAATTATCTTTTTGTTGAACCATTGTATATTGTCTACTAATCTACTATCTTACTTATGCAAAATAAAGAACCCCCCCTCCCCAGCATTAAAATGTAATCTTTCTAATGAAGCCAAAGGTATTATTAAAGTGTCTTTTTTCCCCTTAGATTTCTCCTACCTAAAGCTGAATGACTCGCTGAAATTCTTTGTTATGTTCTCCGCTTTCATTTCAGGAGTTCTGACTTCTGCTCTCAGATAATTTTTAAAGTAATTTCTGAATCTGTACTTGCACCATTTATTTCTTTATTTCACCTTTTCAAGACAGTCTGCAAGTTCTTGACTGCCTAAGCTTTCTGTCCCACTTTTAGTATTTCCTCTCAGCATTTACTCCACAAGGACAAAAATTCCACTTTTCTTCCTCAGGCAGACTCCCACTCTGCAGTGGGAAGCATCATCCAAGTTGTGCATGTAGGGTTTGATCAGACTACTAATCTTTCAAAAGGTGTTTTCTGAAACATCTATCTTTCAATACTTTTGATTTACTTGTACAGTCTAGAAGCAGAAAAAACATGCCTGTTTCAGAAGTCTACACAGACACTTGAAAAAGCATCAAAGAAAATATTCTAGCTTATTTACCCTGCATACTTCACTGAGGGACCTATGTCTTGAGTTTTAATGTTTAGTAACATTGGGAAATGAATAATTTCATACAAACCAACTTTCTCAGGTCACAATGAATTCCCTTCAAAGCTATGAGAAGAGTGCTTCTACCTCTGAAGCTCCTGACTTGCTGAGTAACAATTTTTTTTTTTAATTTATTTTTTTTTTTTGGTATAAAGATGTTATCCATGTGATGTGAATATTCAATGACATTTGTAGTCCTGCAGGTCATTAGTGTCTTCTTGCTCATTCTTATTATTGATAAATTTAATTGCTCTGAACTCTACTTCCTCAAAAGGTATGCAGCAATAGGAATGTCCTGGGGCTATTCTAAGATAGCTTTACATGAAGAAGTTGAGGAGATATTCCCTTGTTGTTTCAGTCTCTGATGTTTTGACTAAAAAGACAGAGTTTTCTCATATGTATCTGGGTCAGTTACTACACTTGTTTTCCCCAATCAGATTTGGTTTTCCAGTCACTTTAACTCCTAGCACACACTTTATTAAAGCCTGCTATTTTCTTTGAACAGCAGCAGCCTCAGTACTGGGGACTCTTTATTGCCCTAAGAGGCAAAAAGAAAATGTAATTAATCATGGGCTGATCAAACTGTGATATAACAAGAGTCAACAGATGCCAACTCTATTTTTTAAGGCTGAAAGCCATTATGCCATATATAAAGGACAAAGATGTGAACAGCAGATCCATGATGAAAAGATGACAAGTATGACCTTATCAATTAAAGAAAATATAGTAGGCAATGCAATAGATCAAATAATGCTGATAGGACAAAATACGCATTCAAACAGGAATTTCACAGAATTTCTAATCAGATGTTATCAATACATACAAAATCCTATTTTCAGCAAGACAAGAATACTTGAAAAAGACACATCAGGTGACACCTGTGGACAGCACATCTCTAACTACAGAACTAGTTTAAGCCCAAAATATTATTTACCTCTTAAAACAGCCACACGCATTCTACATTGCAGCAGCTATCTGTGCAACTTTTGAAAATAATTTATTTTACTTTTATTTACTATAAATTATTTAACCCTTTACTAAATGTACATGCTACTTTCTACAACACTCTGCATGCAGGGAAACCTAGGACTGGACAAACAAAATTAGCAATTGAGGATAAAGAATTACAATCCATTTGACATTTACAGGTAAAGATTTGACATGTCTCCTGTGAGAAGAGAGAAATCATCAGAAGAACAGGAGGCATGATGTCTCCCCTCTCATTACTCTTTTTAAAAGAACTCCTGAAATATAACTAATGATCTGTTGGTTTTAAAAGATGCAGAATCTTCAAAAGATCTGGATGACACTTTAAAGAAATTGCTCTTTGTAGCATGTCAGTATATAAAATGACAATGACGAGGAAGACCCCAGGTAAAAATGGGTGCCTGCTACTCACTTCACGACAAGAGGCTCAGAGGCTTGGCATTTTCAGAAAATGTGAATGCTTCTTCGTGGAGAAGAACCACAGGTACGCTGCAGTCTACCACAAGCCTTGTCCTGACCATCCTCCTCAGCAGCTCTGCCTCAAAGCAGGTCAGTCTAATGTTTAAAACTTTTATTTCAGAAAAGCTTTATCACACATTTATTGTTTTTTCAGTGTTGATAAGATTGCATTTGTTACAATGGTTTTCCCTTACTCAGTCATTAGGTCCATGCAATGAAATGAGAATCAAGCCTATCAGCTAGATAACATCCTGATACATCAATAAAGCATGCTATAAATCTGGATGTGCAGACAAATGTAAGCAGGGAGATTGTGTGTATGTGTAGATACATGAACACTCATACAGAAATAACCTTAATCTGTTTTCTTTTAGTGATGCAAGTTTCACAATTTACTGTAACAGTTATTTTTAATTCTCATTAGTCAAAACCACATATGGAATAAATAAAATATGTTACCTACTTAGTATGAGGGCCACTTTGATTAGAATCAAAACCAAAGGTACAATGAGAGTGAAACATTAAGCTTAGTTTTGAACTTAGAAGACTTATGTATGATGCTGCAGCTGAAAAAAAATAGGAAACAGTTATCCCATTCACACAAACAGGTAAGTAGAGCCAGTTTTTTGCATTTACTCCTGTAACAAAAGTTTTGTACCTGGAACAGAAATTGGAAATGGGGTTTCCTTATATTTTATGTCAGAAAAAGGTCTTCATGTCTCTATTTTAAATATCCTTCTCTCTAATCTGATGTGCTTTTAAATTAAGTACAGAATGCCTTTGCAACCTTCTTCAATGGGTTAGGAAAGGGCTTATGGTACTGTTCAGTGTGTACTAAATCCAGAAGCAGAACTTCAGTGAATAAAACGCCACAAAGCTCACTTTTTTTTTATGCCACATATTCAAGTGCTTGAAAAGTAGAGAGGAGATGTAAACCCCAAGGTTTATCCTACCTATAATGGAAATTATACACTAAATATATTATTAAAGGCCACCAAAAATGCCTTCATATTTGAAATAGATCATGTGTTAAATGTAATGGACAGAAAACGTAGTACTTTTCTGGTTTAACACAGCTGCTACCATTATCCTTTATATTTCAGGATAACTACTGCTTAGATGAAATCTATCTTTTAAAAAGCTTTGAAGTGATATGAATAGGAGCAATATCAAAATTGCTCAAATTATTTTGTTTGTCTATTGCAGCTGCTAATTAAGAGGTATTAATGAAACACCCATGTAGACAGTATTGGTATTTAAGGTAGCAGAGACAGTTATATTGAGATATTTTATTGATTGGGATCTTAAATTTAGAGACAGTTTAAAAAAAAAAAAACAAAAAAACACCACCCCACATTTCAATTGCCACCTTCATAATTCAAAATTTGACTATGTTGGGTTTTGTTGTTTTGTTTTATTTTTTTCCCTCTTGTAGAAAATCACAAAATTTTCTCGGGGTCAGCAGAGGTAGAGGGGAAAGGGGAAAAGGGCAGGTTCTCTTCATAAAAGCAGTATTAAAAGCACCTTGTGTAGTTTTCATGAATGACTATGAATGTAGCTGGCTATAGAAGGAGCTCCTAGTTCACATGATAACCCTAAGAGCAAGTAGTATGTTAAAAATGAACTAGATTAATTATAATCTGGCTGTATCTATATAATTTTCTTTCACTACTGCTATAGGAATGAGATTTATGTTAATTTATTTTATTGAATGGGAAGCAGATGATTTATTTCCATTGCAGGTATTTCAGCACAGATCTGTCCTGCAAACTTTCTACATGCAGCACATCCATTTGTATTGGGCAAGAAACACTGGAGAAAACCTATACAAATTAAAATCTAAGGACCAAAAACTGAGGTCAGTGATACAGCTGTACATATCCTTTCAACTCTGAACAGTAACAAATCCTGTCCAAATAAAGTCCAACTTACTTTCTTCCAAATTGATATTCCTTCCTTCCTGCTCTCTCCCTCAAAGCACACAATCCCTACATGGCATTTTTCTTAGAGGAATGTCTTTTTCCTCAGCCTCTGACATGCTCTCCATTTATAACTTGGCTTCTTCCTAGATTTCCTTACAGTAACACATACTTCTTGACTTACAGCACTTCATTTTTACTTGCCTTAGTCACCTTTCCGTAATGTTCTGGAGCAGACAGTATTGATAACGAAGTTCCCTTGGTTGATGCCATAGCAATTTAGAAAGTCAAACAGGTGCTGGACTGGAAACTCAAGCATTTAGAAGCCAGTGAATTTTCAGTGCTGCAGTGTCTTAAATGCACACAAGAGACCCACGCATGCTTTCTTCCCCTCAGTTTCTGTTTCTGTGGTTTATACAAACTAGTTAATTCTTTTAATTCTTTTGAAAGTTATGGTGAAGGAAAATAAAATGACTGACTCTAAAGTTCTGGTATTGCTCGTTCCCTAAAACTAACCACATGCAGTCCAACAAGGAAAAGCATGTCAACCCTGACAAGTCAAAGGCTATAGCTAGCCTTAGCTAAAGCTAGCCTTAGCTGTTCTTAGCTAAATTTATATTTGATTTCTATTTTTTTGTTGATATTATAAAGCATTCACTTATTGAGGGTTTCCATAGTAACAATTGAGCTAGGTTTTTTTGGTTTTTTTTTTATTTTAAAACTCTTTCATGCAATTAACATGCATTTACAGTGAGATAATTGACATGGAATACTGTTCCTGCTTTCCCAGTATTATTTAACGAGAGCAGGGTAAAGCATGGCTTTCAGTGAAACTCGAGATTTTATTTTCCCTCCTCTGTAAGAACAGTAAAAATACTTTACAATTTACTTACATCTTTGGTTTCTGCGTTTGCTCTTGTACATAGTCATTCTGAAGAAATTCCACTTTTTAAAAAGTAATTGCCTTGAACACAGAGAAAAGAGATGCAATCGTGCTTCTGCTTTGCAGGGAGACAGTTGCTCACTGACAGAAGGTAACCGACAATCTCTCAGAGAAAGGCAGGGTAATACCATTCTCCTAAAATCCAGGGGAGATGCAACTGGCTCTTACTATTTTCTCTATTACAAAGCTCAGAGACAAAATGCATTTATTTTCATATTTTTTCAAAGGTGTTTGATACCAGCTAATAAAATCCTGAAAGCATATAAAATCATGTAATCAGACAAAGTGGGGCAATGTGCAATTTGATAGTCTGACATTAAGATTCCTCAAAAAAGCCCTGATATAACCAAAATTGCATAAATGACCTCATAAACTAATAACAACTAACTTTTTTTGTGAGCTCTTAGAATCATGCATATGAGGACATTAAAATATTTAGGGATACACTTTCAAGCAAAATTACTGTTAAAAAAAAATTAACACATGTTGATCAATTAAATCCTGACTGCAGGTAAACATGCTTATGTTTACTTCTGCATTACCTTTCAATGTTTATATTTGGGAAGCTTTTAAAGCAACATTCTAATGATTGCTCATTTTTATAACTGATTAATTGTCCATTATTGTGTTGAATCACAATGTCATGTGAAAAAAGTGGCAGCATCATATGATCTTCCCTATATATGTCACCATTCCAAAGAATTTAGACATCTTAAAGAGAGCAAGGGAAAGGTGGAGAAATTCTTCCCACATTGGGGAATAAGAGTTATGACAATATTAAAGAAAAAACATGCCAGTGTCAGCTATGGAGCTGGAAAGAAGTTAAAATTCCTGTTCATTCAGCAATAAATCTGCCTTCAATTAAACTGTGAAGATATTTCTTGATGTTTTAAGAAACTTGTGTTTTGAGATGCCTTTCTTGTTTTCTCAAACAGCTTACCCTAAATTTTTCATCTGTTTCTTCACCCTCTCAGTTTTTTTTCAATATCTCCAACATGACCATTTTTAGGTTTGTGCATAATTTAATTTTCTTTCAGTTGCTCACTATTCACAGATCTTCACACTGGCCCATCTCTAGCTAATGAAGTGAAATCTTTGCTTTATATTGGCTCTACTAATCTATTTTTTCTCCCCCTGTCAAAATCTGACCACATATCTTTTTATTTGCTTTGGATTTGTATCAGCATAGTTGAGGATAAAGTGTAGCCTGAAGTGAAAGCAATGGATGCATTTTTTTAGATTTATTTAGTATTTCAGATACAGTTGTCTTAAAGTGCCAAGATTGAAATAACACCATCTCTATTGTTTAGGTCAGCAGAAAGGTGGGAAATTGCAAAGCACATCAACAGTGACAGGAAGGAAAGGAATTGACTAATTAGTCATTGCTACACATAGTAGCAGACAAAATGTTTGCACCACATAGAAAGACCCTGCATGCCATATACTCAGCTGTTATATTCATTGGTCAGCATTTTTGCAGCAATTTATATGTGCTGAGGATAATTCCTCAGTTTTCCTGCTACATTTTTTCCTCTGGGTTAACTTCCAGCTGAATCAGGTCCATGATCTGATTCAGACTACAGAGTCTCCTTTTATATTTGCTGCTTCTTGTAGCTATCTTTGTTTACTTTTCCTGCTCTTTTCTTTCTTCTACCCAAAGGTTCTTATCTATATTGTTCAGTATAAACTTTCTTTCTTCCATTGATTTGGTAAGATGTCCTAAACCTTTTTCTTCAGGCCTCATTAGATCTTAAGTATAGAACTCATTGCTTTTCCTTATCATTAATGGCCAACTTTCTGATATTTTTTATGTGTTTAACCTAGACATATATTATTACCTCTCCATATTATACTATACATAGCATATATAACACATGTATATATTTTCATTGTTCTTTTGTGCATTATTCTATTACAACCATGTATTTGTATGAAAATACCTTGCTAATAGTACGTATAATATAAAAATATAAACAAAACAGAAATTTCATGAGATAGAAATTAATTTATTTTAAATCAATGATCCCTGAAAAACACATTCTTTATTGTTATTTGTTTTAATTGCAATTCTGATTACTTCTTCAATACAGGGAAATGCATTTGCTAACAATAATGTAAATACACTGTTTTGTGAATTGTTCTAGGTCTGCTCATAAAAAATATTGCAAAAAAGGCACTTAATGCGCTGGCTAGCTTTGAGTAGGCACAGCAGGCTCCTGTTTCTCCATGTTACTGTTCTCTGTTAGGAGAGTTTAAAATTCATTTTCACACTATTACAGCCTTAAAATAGTCAGAATCTTGCATATCGCTGGTTAAATGCATCAAGCTTAGTGATGTGGGAAGAAATGAATGGAACTTCTCAGCAACAAAAATCACCTAGTCAAATTAAGCTTATTATTTTTCTGCAAGGATACATATTCTTAATTGAGTACTAAATTTTAATTATTCGTTGTTGCTGGTAGTAAAAGAATTAACAATGTCCACATCTGCACATCCCATATAACCTCTCTCCTTTCTCTTCTCCCCACCCTACAGGTTCCAATAAGGAGTTATCCTCTGAATATTGCAATAAATTTTTCAAAAGGTTTTGTAAGCAGAGGAAAAGAAAAAATATGGATATTTTACAAATATAACTGCCGGCTTGACTGTCACATATTACTCATTGATAAACATGCTGCCTGGGCTGCATCCTCAATTTTATTTTTAATGAACAGATCTGAGGCAAAAAAAAAACGAAGGTGGAGGAGGCTTAAAGTATGTTCTGTCTTTCAGTGTTTATTTCAATGCACCCGAAGAGTCTTCTTAGATAATATCTTTTTATAGCTTCCACTATGGTTATTTTGATGATATTTTCAAATAAGAAAATATCACATCTATGAATATGAATTACATTTTTCTTTAAATGAATGGTATGTGTAGAGATCAACATTTAGAATTACAGAATCATAGACTAGTTAGAGTTGGAAATGACCTTAAGATCATCAAAGATCATTCCAGCTCCTCTGCCATGGGCAGGAACACCTCACACTAAACCATGTCACCCAAGACTCTGTTCAACCCAGCCTTGAACACCGCCAGGGATGGAGCATTCACAGCCTCCCTGGGCAACCCATTCCAGTGCCTCACCACCCTCACAGTAAATAATTTCTTCCTTATATCCAATCTAAACTTCCCCTGTTTAAGATTTAACCCATTACCCCTTGTCCTATCACTAATGCAGAGTCCCTAATGAAGAGCTCCTCCCCAGCATCCATATATCCCACCTTCACACACTGAAAGGCTGCTATGAGGTCTCCACACAGCCTTTTCTTCTCCAGGCTGAACAGCCCCAATTAACTTCTTCCAAGTAATAAACAATCCCTGACACAATCATCGATGTATTAAAATTATGCATTAGACATGTGTGCACTTTTTACTGGTAAAATTTGGACATTACCTGACAATATTGCTTTTTAACCTGATGTAATACTAGATAAATAAAATTCAATTTACCAAGAAATGCCATTTAGCTATTGAGGTATGGTTTAGAAAACATATTCTCTTTATGATGTAATGAAGACAGAACTTAAAACATTGGCCGAACAACAAGCCTGACTGAAATTGGTACAATACTGAACAAGCTGTGGCAAGCAGAATAAGATAGAGCAAAATTTGTACTTATGCTAACAACTATAAGTTAGAATCAAGGAGATGCATAAATGCTTCTCAAGAGACAACAAAGCTGGCTAGCACTGCTGAAGCAGACCAGAAATAAAGACTGATGAGGTTGCCAAAACAAAAAAAAAATATTAAAAGTTTACCTGTAGACTAAAGGGCTCAATTCAGCTGACTAAACATTCATGTCTACCACTGCTTCGATGTTTTATGGCATCTGAGACATCCATACACTGTGAGAAAATATGGCACAGGACCTGTAGGAAAACCTACAACTTCTGGAGCATGCTGCTGAAGCCAAGACCATCATAAATGTCTCTAGGCAACTAAGCAAATGAACACAGCTCAAAGAGCTTATATTCTAACCTCTGTCTCATAACTAGCATAATTGTTTGGCTTTTCTTATACTTAAGGTCATTATTTGAAAGCGGTCCCAAAATGAGCTCTTATGCCCCGGCCCTGCAAGAGTTTGTTGATACACGTGGAAGAGAATCCTTACGAACATCTGTTGAAATCCAGGTGGAAACCAACAAAAAATCCTGGCCATCACAAGCCTGTGATTGATTGCAGTAGGAATTGTATAGAAAGAGAAAAAGGTAAGATGTATTACTGAGAATTTTTAAATATCCTTAAAGAGGACACTATTTGTTAGCAGACAATCTGCAGGTGATTGTGGGGGTTAAAAAAAATGTGTGATAAAACAGATGTAGAGATGCACAATACTTTCAAATCAACAGTATTTCCCTTTACTAAAGCCAAAATGCCTGACAAAATGTTTTAATAGTCTTCCTGCAGCCAATTTTTACTCTGCCTGTGTTCACATACAGAATACAGAGTTTGCAAAATTTCATTAAAACTTCCACATATTCATCAAAAGCTGCATTATAATGCAATTTGTTACACTCACAGCATTTCCATAATCTACTAATTTAGGAAGAAACATCAGAAGAAATTCTTTTTGAGGAGCTGTTTGAGTTTTAGAAAACTATTTGGCTGTTTCTTGTCTCTATTATTTTCTACATGTCTGCTGACCTCTTTTTTTCAGCACTATTAGACAGTAATGACACTTCACCACAAACGATTCTTTTTTAGATAGCAGGAGAAAGCCCCCAAGGTACTGGTCCTACTTTTACCATAGGCAATTTTCTCTTTTTCAGTGATGCTTCTTCAGTAGAATATCATTTGCCTCATTGTTGTACTAGCATTTCTTTTTTTAGGAATTCACTGTCAGGCTTCCCTCATTAGACTGAGCTCTTCTTATCAGATATTGCTATTGCCATTTAGCAATATGATCACAGAAATATGAAACAAAGCCTGTCACCTTTCTCAGGAGCCCATACCAGCTCTTTCTCCCATCACTTGTCCTTTTCACAGGACTTTCTTTTTCCTTCAACAAGAGCATTATGAAAGCATTTGGATATTTTTCCGTGACTAACAATATCCAAAGCTTACAAAGTCCCTTCTTACAAATGTAAGGTTGGAATTGACATTTGCATGTCTGAAAGTAAATATTCATCTATTAACAAAGATAGAAATTTCAAAGAATGACAGAAGATTAGAGGAAAAAAAAAAGCCAAACAAAAAACCAAAACCAACTAAGCAGAGGTACTGTGTATCAGTCCTTAAATACATGAAAAGTTGACACGCTCAAAAAAAGAAAAAGAAAAAAGCAAAACACTTAGTAAATAAGCCATTTTCTGTGTCTCTGGAGGTTAGAAAAGTCATGTACATCACTGTAGCAACACAGATCTAAATTAGTAATTTGGAAACTAACTTTGTTATTGGCAAGGGTACCCATACATTACTTAAAAATTGCTAAAGGATTTTAGAACAGGTTTCAGAGAAGCCTGCCTAGGAGATGGATAAGTTGACATCTTGTAGTTTCTTCCAAGCCTTACTTGTCATCCTACATGTGCAGATAAAACAGCAATTTTAAGATTGAGCATTAACCCAGATTCAGTCTATGTTAGTCCTTTACCCTACCTAATATAAATAAAACACTTCAGAGAGCATGACACTAGCATGACACGGGGACATCAACAATAATGAACCGTATAATGCTCTGTACATACTTTTAGGGAATCCTGGAGCAGCTTCTGTAGCTGAGAATGAATGAGTTTACCTGTTGTTGAGCCCTGCTCTAAATCTTTCCAGCTCCAGACACTGGTCTGCTAACTCAGGCACCTATTGAGACACATTACAAATAACCTTCAGCACTGCAGTCTCCTCAATTACATTTGGGGAACTTCCACCAGAGGAGCTACAATACATGGATATGCCAGAAGCCTGAACCTTCCACTTTGCAATTCAGAATGATGGTTTTACACAACAATCTGCTCTACAGCTTTCTCCCAGTCCCAAAGGTTGACAGTGGCTCTAGATAGGTTTGATAATTTCCCAGCTTTAGCTCCCTCCTCATTATTCACATTGTCTTGTGTAACCCTTGAGTGAAACTTAGCAGTTCCCAGTTACAAAAACAAATAATGCAGTTATGAAAGCCTGATAACTCTTCTTTTTATTATTTTTTTTTAAGTACTGTACACAATAAATACAGGTCCTTTTAGATCTAGTGATGACATCAGGCTATCTGTTCCTCCATCTGAGGAACATTAAGCTATTATTTTAAGCAAGGTATAATAAAATATTCCTCTCTGAAATGTCTGAAAAAACAGGTAAACTTCAAGCCTTAGAATTAGATACTGTATATGATAGATTCTACAGCGGAAAAGCACATCTTCCCTTCTGCTTTGGCAAGTGGAAAAATGGTAAATCAATCTCAGGTGAATGCCATTCAGACTCCTTTAATTTGCTTTACACATTTCATAAAATCCAAGTTTGTTCCTCCTATCTCAGATAATTTTCTTTCCTAATCCATCTCAGTTCTTCACAAGCTTGTTCTTGGTTAGTTTCCTTTTGATTTTGAGGAATTTTAATGATAGGTTTGGGTTTATTTGTCCTAAGTCCTGGCTTCTTTTATTCATATCTTTAATTTTATTTTAGTCAGGTTTTATCTAGTGCTAACAGGTTTTCACTTGTTCTGCTACCTGCTTTGGCTGCTGATTTGGCTGGGATTTTACATCATCTTTCATTTCACTGTGATGAGGTTGTCACCATTCAGCAACAATACCTTTTACTTACTTTCATGCAATTTCTAAGCATCTGTTTAACAATTGAGACAGTCTTAGGAGATGTTCTGCTTCAAACTTCGAATAGAATAGTTAGGGTTGGAAAGGACCTTCAGATCATCTAGTTCCAACCCCCCTGCCATGGGCAGGGACACTCCACACTAAACCATGCCACCCAAGGCCTCATCCAACCTGGCCTTGAACACCGCCAAGGATGGAGCATTCACAACCTCCCTGGGCAACCCATTCCAGTGCCTCACCACCCTCTCAGTAAAGAATTTCTTCCTTCTATCCAATCTAAACATCCCCTGTTTAAGTTTGAACCCGTTACCCCTTGTCCTATCACTACAGTCCCTGATGAAGAGTCCCTCCCCAGCATCCTTGTAGGCCCCCTTCAGACTTCTCAGATTATGGGACTAAAACACACTTCCCTTCCATTAAAAAGAGTTAGAAGAAGATTTGTGTACCAAACTGTTTTCCAAACATGAACCAAGATTCCGCTCAAAACTGTCTTTTTTTCAGGATTTACATTAATATAAGTTAGAAAGTAGATGATGTATAAAGAGGTAGCCTGCATTTTTCTAATCATTAAACTATTCCTTAGTTATTCAATTTATAGCCATATTACTAGAAAAGCTACCTTATATTTCATCTTACAGTAATATCAGTGATCATGATCTTTAATGTTTTGCTCAACATACTGAAGTTACATTTCATAGATTTTCCTAAATACAGCACAGGCACAATCCTGTACTTGGAAACATATTCATTTAATACAAAATGGTAGAAAAATGGCTATCAGATTCAGTAAAAAACAGATTCAGTAGCAATTTTTATCTGAGGTAGTTAGTAGCACAGTAAGGTTTTAGTTATCCTAGATCCTTGAGACAATACTCATGTGTCTAGAACTAGCATTTAAAAATTTAATAGTTTTTATCCAGTTGGTAAATTGTTAATCCTAGTGCAAAACAGTCAGAAAGTCATTAAGTAATAAATTTTTTTCTTCCCTGTTGTTGTTAAATCTGAAGTGAGTCATGATGCCTGTAGCAGGCACTAGTTTCCATCATCTCAGAGCTGGTAGATATTACAAAATACTGCAAATACAAAAGGATGGACAGATACCAGCTGTGGAGCAAAAGCAGCTCTGCTGAATTAAAAAATATTTAGGTTTTTAATAGACTCAGTTTTGGATTTAATTAAAAAAAGTTCATACGTATCATTTATACTAAAACAAAGTGCTGAATATTGGTGGGTTTGTGAGAGATTTAAGACAGCTTTTTCAATCAATCTATCTTCTGCTTAAGTAACAAAATCATTCCACTTCAATATAGAAAGTTGTTTTTAATGGGATTTACACCCACTGTGTCATATTCTGCAAACAAATTATAACCATTTTAATTTGATTAGAGTGACATGCAATTCAACATTGCCTTGTTTTCCTTTTCGTATTTGTTTTAATTATCACACTCATGAGACACTTTGGCATGCTAAATTTAATGAGACAAGCCTTCAGAACTGAATCCATTCTTGCATGATCAAGAACATTTCAAAAATACACCTCAGATTCATGTATCTTAATTCTGCTTAAGGGCTCAGAAATAACTGGACACTTCAGACATGTTTTTCAGGCAGCCATTTGAAGAACCCATTTGCTATTGTCACCATTGCACTATGATATCCTATTTTTAATTTTTTATATGTTAATTGAAACAGCTTCAACACACACTCTAAATCTTTTCAGTTCTTCACTCTTAATGAACATTGTCTCACTTTGTCTACAAAACAGAACAGGGAAATCCTGAGAAAGAACCTTTTGTGATCAAATAAGGCACTTAAAATGTCAGTGTAGGGTGCACAGCAAAGCAAACTGATGATGTCTTATGATACAGTGTCTTGGGTTAAACCATGACATACAGCCAATGTACAGCCACTGCTTCAACCTTTCATTTCATACTAATGCTTTTATAACAATGAAGAGAAAGCTGAAAATGTTCCAATTTCTTTCCTTATCATATAGGATCTTTCTTTCTCAGTGTGTAAGACTAAAGACAATTTTAGTCATAATCCATCAGTGTAATGGCTGGCTTGAGAAGGAGAATAAGGCCTTTAACAGAGACCAAAAGTAGAAGAAGACTGATTTTTGGAGTGATGGAAAAAGCTGTATTGTATACATTCACAACGTGACCTGTGCTAAAGGATGCAACGCTATTGGCATACATACAACAACATCCTTTAAATTAGAGGGGTCTGCTCACTTGGTAAAAAATACCAATGTTACTTCAGCTTCACAACTTCTCCTATTTTTGGTTTGTTTTTTTTTTTAGGGCTTGTGCATGTGTCTATACGGGGTGGCAGGGTGCAAAATGTGCTGACAAGTTATTACATTAAAATTATTTATGCATCCAATTTAATGTCTTAATTAGATGAGTAGACATCCGGGGAGGAAGCAACTTTTCCCTATTCTGAATGAGGCTGCATGCCCATGGCCAGATTACATATATTTTGAGTCACCTCAATTCATAATTTCAGTTTTTAGGATATGCCAGTTATATGGCAAATTCTCTAGACATTATAACTGATTTAAAGCCAGTTTTTTAGTCAATGGTATCCTATATAGAAACAGGAACTTTTCTCCATGACTATAGCAAGCCAAATTGTTTGGTTTTGTTTTAAGCTCCAATAAATTTTTAATCAAGACTGCTATTACAGCACAATAGTGCTATGTAACATTTAACGCCCAAAGCTCTACTTTTTCACTGGAAGGCTTTAAACATACTGTTTGTCCATTTGAGGAAAGGATAGCAAACATTTGAAGTGCATTTTTAATTTAAAAAATTCTGTCAGTAATAAAAGGCGTCAGCATAGGTTTTTAGATGATAATGTACTTCCAAATCAAATGCATTGCCTAGTTAGGAATGTTTCAAAACCACAGGAAGAGGAACTTGGAAAGACTAGTATTTCTCACCTTGAGGTTCTGCTACTAAATATCAGATCACAGTGTGAATTAACTGCTTAAAAATGCACACAGCAGCTCTTTACACTGGGATAATGAAAACAAAAAACAGAAGTGTGTTCTTAATGACCTGAAAGCAAATTGAAAAGAGATGTCGGTGCAGTACAGTAGAGGAGATAGATAAAGAACATTTTTACCCCCTTGTGGATTTAGCAGGAAAATACTTTCTCATCGAGGTAAATAGCTAAGAGACCATGTGTAAATGTGAAACAAAGGTATGCAAGTTGCTTTATTAATCTCTAGCCTAAAAGCACAGGCATTGAAGAATTTAGGTGCCAAGTCTTCTGTTCCCTGTTCTGTGGCACCTTGGAAGGGTAAAGCTATTTCAGATAGCATGAGAATAGCAGAGTCTGGAGATAGTCTGTTCAGAAAAGATACCAAAACCACAGGGATATTCAAAGCAATTTTTGAAAAATCTATCCGCAGACCACTTCCATTCTTGAAAATGTCTGTTCTTGGTTCAGCTACACCAGACAAAACATGCTTATATTTTTTAATGAACTTTGGCTTTACAATTAAGAGAACCCCTCTGTGATGCTGCAGTAAAATAAGAAAAAGAAGGACATAAAAATGCAGTATTACTATTCACCAGTTATCTCTAGAATGAAATTCCTCATGTCTCAGAATATAAAAGATGTATCAAATTATTTTGAGAGTAATATTCATAAGATCCAGTTTAACTAATATCGCACTGAATGTACAGCTCTTTCCTGCCATTACTGAAAGGGTAAGATAGCTTCAGAATCTTCAGAGAGAAGTCATAAGTGTTGACTACATTGCTTTGTAAAAGATAAAGATAAGAAAAGTTGCAACTCCTCTCATAAATGGTTTCTTTCCTCCCTCAGAGCAATGATTTACAGAAAGGGGAATTAAAATACACTGAAATAAGAACCTTTGCTCTGCCATATGACAAGAATATTAAACTTTGTGGGAGGCTAATTAAAAACAGTCAAAACCTTAATCTGCAGGTTTTGGATTTGTTTTGTTTTGTTTTGTTTTAACATAGTAAGTGCTATTAATGGTTCACATTTTACAATGAATCAAAATCTCTCATTTAAGGCCATCTACACATTATTGTTAGGAATGTAGACTCAAGCCGTTCCAGATTCAATTTTCAATTTTTTTGTCAAATGAAAAAAAGTATCATGCAATTTTGGTATCTTATAAATCCAAGACCTGGACTATTCCACTTGCAAAACATGGTGGTGACCCCTGAGCATTATTTGTTCTGGAGAGATACAATACTTATGACCTAGATATTTAAGAAAATGAGGTTTGGAGAATGAAGGTCCTGCTGGAAACAAATGCTAGGGAAAAAAAGATCATGAGAAGATTTTGGTTTGCTTTTCTGATTGGCAGTGATCTTAGTCACATTTCTGATTGTTTGATGGTTTCATCGCAGTTTTAAGGGCTTCATCTGAGTGGTGGACTTGGCAGTGTTAAGTTTATGGTTGGACTCCATGGTCTTAAAGGTCTTTTCTAATCTAAAGGTTTCTATGATTCTATAACTAAATATGAAAACAACTACGCTTTCAGATTTTCCCAGGAAGTGAGCAGAGTGAATTTATCTGACAAACATTTCTATGTTCTTGGAAAAGGCAAATCAGAAGAAAAGCAAGATCATGTCAAACATATGATGAAATCAAATTGGTCCAACTTGAATCTAAACCACACAAAATGAAAACTGACTGACAGTTTCAGAAACTTTGAGTAAAAATAAATCCACATGAAAGACTGAGGTAGGGTTAACTGATACAGAAATTATTGCAGAAAACATTACACTTTCTCCAACATGTAGTTTGGACCAGAAAACCAAAATACACTGAAATATTTCTTCTCAGAGTTTCATGTGGCTTTTGTCAACATGCTGCAGCTGAGTATTTTGAACAGCAATAAAATGTAGCAGATGTGACCAAATATGAAGGGGAAGTGCTGGAAATCATACATTGGATGGAAGGGTCTGGTGTAGGAATGTAGTCCTGTCAGCTATATTTTTGATACATTTTCTCACAGTTACATTCCCCCCTGCAGAACGGTGTCACAAACTCCACACTGCTCTAGCAGCAGCTGAACGTGTGATGATTATTTTTAAACAGATTAACATTTTTTTAAAGAGGCTAGCAAGACATGGGTTTATTCAGCAGCCCCCATTCAGACTATTAAATGTTCGTGAAATAATTTTTCAAATGTTAATAGAGGAATTGCTTCTGGCTAACATCAAATTAATAACCTTTAAAACACCTGTATTTGAGGAAAGGGGAATAAGATTAAGTTTCTTACAAGCTGTCATACAGAAAACATACAGTAAGGTTCAAGAATGCAGTATTTTTTGTTGATGGGTTCAAGATGAAAAAAACAGTAAAATTTTCAGCAGTTGTAAATTAGAAGTTATTATATGACTGAGTTACCTGCATTCGTGGATGACAAGGTTTCATGATGTGGGAGTTTCTACTTTATGCAGCATAAATCCAGGAAAATAATCAAAATTATTTTAATATATATTATCTGAACATTTGGTTCACAATTTGTAATTTTCCAATTCAGCGACTTCAGTAGCCTAATCTTTCAAATAGAGGGATGAATTTGATCTGTAAACAGTACCTCTGGCTAAGCATATGACTACTCCTGCCATTTTGCTGCCTAATCTTTTCTCTTTAGGTAAAAGCATCTTATTGGAAGTAGACTTGAAATTTTCAGAGGGGTCAGTGTTTCCAAGAATGATTCCTTTGGAGTATACTTATGTACAGCCCTTCAGAAAACTGCTGAAAAACAGATGTCTAAACTTAAATGAAGAAACTTTTAGGAGCTGTCTTAGTAATTGCACTTATAAAATACTATAATCTTAAACCGTAATCTAGGATCTGTCTTGAGATACTAGCAAATGTGGAGAATCACATGTTAAGCAAAATAAAATAATGCAAAGGAAATTAGAATTAAATTGTTGTAATGACATATATAGCTCTATAATCCCTTTCTTAATGCAGGCATATTATGCTGTTTTGCAAAGTTATAGATCATTAAAAAAAAGTTTTTAGCATTTTAAAAGAAATTACACATACTGAGACATTATCATCATAGCTTATTATACATTGAGATTGGTCTATTTCATAAACAATAATGACATTGCATTTTAATGTCTCACCTTACTAGAAGTCTTGGCAGCATTTCATAATAATCTAATTTTAAAATATAGCAATTTAAAACAAAGATATGAATTTCACTACAAAGGCACATTTAAAAACAAACAAACAAACAAACAAAACCCGCACAAACACTGGAACATGACAGGTGTCTTCCTACATTTGAAGTTATTTTTCTTATCCTCTCTGAACCCATGAAGCTGCAAGGACTCCCAGATTCTGCCTGAACCTCAGATTTCCCAGAGCACCTAAACATTACATGAATGAAGGCTAAGAACTGAGATTGAAGGTGCTCAAAAAAATAACAAACAGCATCTCACGCAAGTATCTCCAAGAAAATCGACTCGTCTTTCAGCAGGTTATGCAGATTCCCCAGCCAGACACTAGATCTTTCCCTTTGACATTTGTGTGGCTTTGTTAAATGTCACTGTCTCCAGAGATCTTTCTTCCTGAATTCCTTTCCTTCCTCCTCATAAAACACCTTAATTTTTTAATAAGAAATGTCTTTATTTCCCAAACAGCACCTTTCAACAGATCAAAACTTAACAAAACACAGCACTTTTGCTACCAGCCTGAATTTCACCTATGGAGAAGACATCACGAAACTGCATCTGTGACACAGGGAGTGACGGAACAGACCTGATATCACAAAGGTTTATAATACAAGGCAGAGACAGCAACCATCAGCTGTGACACTTTACTCTAAGGAAAACCTAAAAAGAATAAAATCCTTAAATCTCCGGACTCTTGCTCCAAGGACCGCTGTCTTACAGCTATGTCTAGAGTGCCATCTACTGACACGAGCTTCCATTGCAACTCCCAAAGTAAGTTCCTCCAGAAGGACATTCCGCTTTGTGCCAACTGTAGTTAATGCAATCAGAATTTTCTTGTCGGAATTATAACTGTGATTAATTCCACCTCATTTTTAATTTTTGGGGTTTTTTTTTAGGACATGTGGGGATTTTCAGTAGAGCTACTTGTTTGTATTGCCATCATACATTACAAATGCTTAGGAGATTCTGAAACTTCTTAGTGCATTTAAATAAGAAAAAAAAAAAAAAAGAAAGCTGCTATATGAAAATCTGGGAGTTATACTATAATCTAAAGTAGGAGCTTAATTTATAGTAGGGACAAAGTAATTCTCTGTAGTAGCCAGCTGTGTATTCAGTATGACTAGGTTGCTTAAATTTGAATGAATATAACCAAATGATGAACTGGAGTTGTAATTTGATATTACAGTTGTTTTCTCTTGTCTGGTGGTTTTGAGTCAAAGTACTTCTTGCCCACCTGAAAACTCTTTACATGAATGAAGATCTTCGCTTTTTATCACACTGCAATTGAAGAGTTCTATCATCTTAAGATGGCACTTCCAGGTGGCAAGGCATAAAATGCAAACACTGCATTTTCCCATCTAAAAATACTGGGCAACACATACTGGAAGAAAGAGGTTCAGATAGCATTTGCCTGACAAGCATTAGGACAAAAACAGAAAAGGGTTTTTTTTGTTCAAACTCTGATGCAGCTCAGAATTTTTACACAGATCTGATGAAGTCAGTTCTTCATGCAATCATTTCAGAGGAGCCCCAAGAAATAGTTCTTTCTCTTCTTCCCATCTCATACAGAGTACAGGGATAATTGCCATTACTAATGTATGTTTACATGCCTCTTTTTCTTTAGAAGTCTTAATTGAAAAGAAGTGTTAGAAGCAGTGAAATAAGAACTTGTGATAGAAACACTTAAATGTAAAGAAAAAAATAATTGATTATTGGAGTGAAGAATTTCAGACAACTATGGGCTTAGTAATAGCAGTGGAAGATACTTGAAATTGCTCAGATTGGTAGCTCATATGAGAGATTTAGCATGATGGGTGTAGGAAACCTATTGAGTCTAATAATAATGGTAACTTTCCATGATAATCATGGGAAGAACAGCTATACTGGTATCCCAGAGCACTTCCCGTTTAGGGGGACAAAAATAATTTGGGGATTTATAAGTTCAATATTCTGGTGATGACAAGATGAATAGGCAACTGAGTCATATTTTGAACTGAACTGTGTCCACAGAGGGACTTGAATGAGACTGAGATATCACAGCCACTACACTCATAAGTACACTTTCCTGGAACGTCTGCCAGGAAACAAATGAAAAGGCAAGGGCAGTTTGTGACAAGTGTGTGGATTGGCTAAGGGACGGTGGACATATTGTGACCGACCCAGACGTCTTAGCCTTAGGAGATGGTGGACATAAAGAATACAGCTGAACTATGGACATGCCAGACTCTGAATTAAGTTGCAAGGCCTGAACTTAAGTTATCCAGGCTGCAAGGCCTAGCCTTAGGTTACTAAAGGACAGTTATGTGCAGTAGAATAAGGAGCTTGGCATTCGCTCAAGGTTAACAGGTTGTGGGAGCGAAATGGTGAAACTGCAAGTTATGTGGGAAAGGTAGCAAATGGATAATTTTAGCTTGCTTATTATCTCTGCTTCACTTTTAGCTAGCTTGTTATCTGCTTTAGAAAAAATGTGTGGATTGCACTTTTGAGCCAATTAGAATCTGTATTGGATGCTTCAGCTGGTTCTGTAAACTATAAAAGCTCTCGGTGTGTGTGAATAAATTTGGCAATCGCTTGATCACATTGATCGTCTCTGCGTTGTCCGTGACTCCTGCGTCAACACAAGTGCAAGTCTTTAAAGAGTGTTTTCACTATTGTCTTGGTTTAAGCCCAGGCCGTAAATTAGAACCACGCAGTTTCTACTCCCCCCCCCGCCTCAGAGGGATGGGGAGGAGAATTGAAAGAATGCAACTCCCACGGGTTGAGATAAAAACAGTCCAGTAACTAAGGTATAACACAAATCACTACTGCTGCCACCAACAATAATAATGATAAGAGAAATAACAAGGGAAGAGAATATGATATCGCTCACTGGAAATGAGTCCGACAGAGAAGAGGACATGCCCTTCCGGGGAACTCCCAGTTACATCCCCGGGCATGACGTGCTGTGGTATGGAATACCTCTTTGGCTAGTTTGGGTCAGGTGTCCTGTCCCTGCTTCCTCCCGGTTTCTCCTCCTCCCTGGCAGAGCATGAGACTCACAAAGTCCTTGGTCAGGGTAAACATTCTGACCAGCAACTGAAAACATCGGCTTTATCAGTATTATTCCCAGGCCGAAAGTCAAAACCGCAGCACTGCACCAGCTACTAAGAAGGACAAAAAGTGACTGCTGCTGCTGAACCCAGGACAACTGTAAAGTGAAATCCTTGTTGCCTATAAAGACCAATTCTGCATCTCAAGACAATAAGATCTGTTCCTGATCTGCAGTTTCCTGGTTATGAGCAAGAAACACCCAAGGGATCAATTGGGCATTCCAGGCATTTTCATGAAAGGGACTATGGCTGAAGTGGGGAAAGCTCAAAAATGTTCACAAGCTGCAACGGTGGGAAAGAGAGAGATCAGTACAGAAGTTACCTCCTAAGGAGTCAGAAAAAACAGGCATGAGTCAGCTCTGAAGACAAGATTTTAGATTCCATCTTTAAAACATTGAAGTTTATTTGCACTCTCATGTTACACGTTGATTTCAATGGAATCTGTAAATGACTGATTGAAATCAGAGCCCATTAGTCTGAATTCAACCAATCTTACTTACAGCAGGTGACCAGAAAAAAATATCTCATTTGAGTAAGTTTTCTTTTTCAAGAATACAGGGTTACCAGCAAGAGGCAAATGCATTAATAAATTAAAAGCCAGGAAGAACAGAACAGCTTTCTATACTAAGCTGCAGATGCATATCCCACGGAAAAAAGTGAGAGTTTTTGAATAAGCTTCAATGAGCTTCGCATTAAACTATTTAGCAGGGAGTTCAAGGTAAATATCTCCTGATGAGAGCTTGTTTACCAGAAGTTTGCTTTAAAAATTGAAGGAATCAGCACACATATCTTAATAAGCTGGGAAAGTTTAAATATTCTTTAGTTCTACTTTTACAGGTATTTTATCTGAACCTTCAGCATTTTTTTTGGTAACATCAGTTCTAAAGCCAGTTTATAAGTGTACACCTTCTAACTTACATTAGCCACACAATGTAACAGACCCAAGACACAGCAGATACCTGGAACATGCTGAAAGAGATGTTCATAAAAAATGGAGGAAAGTTATTTTGCTGCTACATTTTCTTTTTTTTTTATCATTTTCATATTTAAAATCGTTCTTCTATGCTCTCATCACTTCCCAGGATTCTTATTGTAGTGCCACAGACTTTGAGATTTATGTTCCTCCTACACGATAGTACTGTGCACTGGAGTAGCTGAACTGAAATGGAATCTTCTCCATCTCTTTAAATGCATTAAATGAGACCAGTGTACACCTATATCAATGCAGTATTTAGAGCATATAGTAGTGAGTGAGGCTCTGGATCTGTGAAGAAGGAGGCAGTGAACAGAACTGCCCGACTTCTACTGGCAGCAAAACCGTCTGCTTCCAGGATTAATTAGTGAACAGAATTTCAGTATAACTTCCTACAGCTATGGATTTTGGGAAAAAAAAAATAAATAAAAAAAAAGCTAATCAATGAATAGCACAGACAATACATGAGAGAATATATTTTAAAACTGAAGTACTAAATTTAAATTAATTGCAAAGGTCCCTGTAAATGTGACATAGCAAGAGAAAATTCAAGATAAACTCTTTAGTGAGTGCTACCTACACAGAATTTGAGAAACATTGTGTCAATTGCTAGTCAAATTGAAAATCTTATAATAGAAAAATACATTTTGGAAATGATTCAAGTGTTTCTTAATGGTCTTATCATGAAAGGGGCTCAAAATCATTTAAAAAGTTGAATCTTCATGATTTTCTTTTGTAGAAAACATGCTAGATTCAAAAATCATATACTTTGATAAAAAGCATATTTAATAAAAAATACCTAATAAAAAGTAAAAAACTTCATAAAAAATAGATATGTAACAGAAAAAAAGGAATAAGAAGTTGTCACTCCCCCACACACATTCTAAGGTAAAAATAATTAAAAAAGAGTATTTCTGCAAAACTGCACAGTACAAAAGCCTTCATCCTCCTTTCATCAGTTTTGCAATCAATAGATTAGCTGTTTCTTTGCAAATCAAAGGAACTCTTGGTGTCAAAATGAAATACATTTTGGGCAGAATCTTAACATACATACAGCTCCCAGGAGTCAGTTGCTTTTGGCTTAGCATTTCTATTCTAACAACTGATTGAATTTATATGAAAATTTAGCACTACTTAAAAGAAATAAACATGTACTATTTTTTGCGTTGTTCATAAATTGTTGTCAGTAAAATAAATGTAATTGTATAATAAACATATTTTTTCTTTGCTTACTCATGAGACTGGAAAGTCAGATGTAATAAGAAGAATCAGAGTCCTTACATGTATTTCCCTCTTTGATCCTCTTTCCACTTTCATCTTTTTCATTTTCATTTTCCTTTTCCATTTTCGCTTTCCTTTTCATTCATGGAAAGTGAAAAAATCTTGCCATCTTGTGGTCAACGGTAGTTATACTATCAAACAAAAACATGAAACAGGCTGCATGTACTATAATGGTCACCATGTGGAGAGCTGCAACTTTAGTGAATTTAAGGACAGAACAGAACATAACAAAATTTTTAATTATAAAGAAAATATCATTCACTTTTACCCGTGCTATATAGATAACAAGTATAGAAATGGCTCAAAGTAAGAAAGAATTAAGTAGGTTGGACTGTACATTATTGGATTCAGCCTACACACTGTTAATCACTGGAGACTCCAGGAATATTTTCTTTTGGCAAAAAGCTGACATTTATAATCGAATTCACATGTTTTCATCAAAAATTTAGATTTAGGTGAGCTGTGAAAAACTCTTAAGGCTGTTACGGATCAGCAAAGTATCAGTTTTCATATTGCTCAAGACACCAAAAGTGAAATGTTTAGTAATTACAACTCTCACAATGAACACAGAAGACAGCAGATTTTGTTGCCAGGAGCTTTTCACAAGAGCGGACAAGCGGCAGTGGCCACCTCCTTGCCTGAAGGAAGATTCCCAAGGAGAGAAAATCTCCAGGTGGTATACACTTGCCAAAGCAGCTCCTCTGTCTACCTTTTCACTTTACATGGTGGACAGATAAAAAGGTCATATCTATGCTCGGGCGATTTGTGGCTGCTAAAACAGTCAAAATTTTTTTTCTGATTTATGCAGGCAGCCAGCCTTATTCTCCTCTGACTGCCTGACCAGACCTCCCACAATACAAGAGACAGATTCAAATTCTTTTGGCTTATACAAAGACTTGACCAACTGGTGCCATGTGAAGAAACAGTTGTTCTTTTCCTTAAAGAAGTTCAGGTTGTCTTCACTGCTATGATCTTGTAACTTTTTCCCCAAGTTTTGCAGCTAATTCAGTGGGGTTTTTTGCATACCAACCCATGAACCAGTTAATGTCACTGTTCTGATATGGAAGAAAAATTCTCCAACAGAAAAAAAAAGTCATTCTTTTTTGTGAACTTCAAATGACAAGCTGTCATGTAAGCCCCTGATGCTTTACTGGTAGTGATATGTGCTTGAGAATTTCTGGAAATTAAAAAGCTCTCAACAATCCAAACAGGGTACTTGAAAATTAAACCCACCTAGGACTTTTCTCTTGCACCAAAGGCTAACTATCATGGAATAGTTTATGTCTATATAATTAAATACTTTTGTTCCAAGAGAAGGTGACTGCATCCAGAATACCTATTAAAATGGCCCTTGGCTCAAGCTAATTCCCAAACCATGCCTTGCTATTGCCAGGTAAGTGATAGTTAGCTCAAGCCAAAATTATCCCCGGAACCGTTCTAACAATTTATATTCTGCATAGTTGATGTCCTGAGCCTGGGAACATTCTCTGGTTCAGTTTAATGACTATTAGGTGTACCCAGATATTTTCACCTCCAGATTATGGCAGTGGATTTGGCTGTGAATGCTGAAAGTAAAAACTGAGTTATAAATGATCTTGTTATTTGAAAAGAGGTTATTATACCCGTAAATTGTAATGAAGCTCCTATCTCCAAACAATATTGTTTTACCTTATTCTCTCTGTTACCTACTTGAAGAAGAGAAAAAAGGCTAAGGGAATTTTGCTGAATGAGGAAAAGAAACTCATATGTGGTATGGCTTAAATAGTGCTGGAAAAGTGGTTTTTTTTTCCTACTATTGCCTTAATATCTATCAGTTCAACATGACTCGGCAGTGTGCACTTGCAGCTTAGAAAGCCTATGATATCCTGGACTGCATAAAAAGAAGCATGACCAGCTTCTTGACCAGGTCAAGGGAGGTGATTCTCCCACTCTACTACGCTCTCATGGACCCCACCTGAAGTACTGTGCACACCTCTGAGGCACCCAACATAGGAAGGGTGTGGACTTGCTGCAGTGAGTCCAGAGTAGGGCCACAAAAATGATCAGAGGGCTGGAGCACCCCTCCTGCGAAGACAGGCTGAGAAAGTTGGCCTTGTTCAGCCTAGAGAAGAAAAGGCTCCAGGAAAACCTTATAGCAGGCTTCCAGTACCTAAAAGGGGCCTACAGGAAAGCTGGAGAGGGACTTTTTGACAAGGGCATGTAGTAATAAAACAAGGGAGAATAGCTTTAAACTGAAAAAGGGTAGATTTAGATTAGATATTAGGAAGACGTTCCTTATTCTGAGGGTGGTGAGGCACTGGAACAGGTTGCCCAGAGAAGCTGTAGCTGCCCAGTCCTTGGCAGTGTTCAAGGCCAGGTTGGATGGGGCTTTGAGCAACCTGGTCCAGTGGAAAGTGTCCCTGTCTATAGCAAGGGGTTGGAACTGCATGATCTTTAAAGTTCCTTCCAACCCAAAGCACTCTATGATTCAATGATAGCACTCCAGCTAAAATTAGGACATGATATCCTGCAAATGGTATGCTGAATTTCAGTTCTGCTCATGTGAATTAGAAAAAAATTAAGAGTGCTTATTTGTTCATAGAGGACTTCTATATTAACGAAACAAAAGTCACACTACCAGTAAAATGTTCAAATACTTTTAAATGAAAACAAGATCCATTCTGCCCTGCCTGGATGCAATGGTACATAGGGCAAGAGAACAGATTTATTCCAAGGAAATTTGAAATTTCTATTACAAAATTAAGAGAACAGTATTGAAACTGAAGTAAGGGCAATTTAATCCCAATCAAAGGCAACGGTCGTTAAAATGAAGCAAGTCTCATGTAAGGATGATATGGGTTATTTTTGATTTGAGGATTTAATTTAATGTTTATCCTAGCATTTAGCTTCTTTGCATGAATATTAAGACTTAGGTAGTCTGAACCTAGGCAGCAATATCTGGGCCTCAAACCTTTTCCAGCTGGTATCACACTGGTGACATATCTGAAGAATTTATTTAAGAACTGTGAATCTTCATTCTAAAAAAAAAATAAATGAAGATACTAACAACCCTGCCAAGAAACACAAACAGAAGTATACTTGCTTATGACTCATTTTTAACCATTGTTGACTGCATATAAAAAACAGCCCAAAAGGTACAGACAGTCTCTGCCATCAATGTCCCTGTGATCTTGGCTACAAACAATTTAATCATGGGAAGTATTGAACAAGCAGATGGCAGGCTGTGCTTGGAGCAGAGGTGGATAGATGGAGTAGAAAACAACAGGGTATGGCTCTATTCCAGTAGTATGGATCCAAAATCTCAGTTCAAGGCATGTGTTGTAAGATCCTAACTCTAACCATAGACAAGCTTAGGTCCTCAAGTTTTCATCTGGAAAAAAAAAGAAAAAAATCTAATTGTATGGCAGAAATGAGTCCTGACACATTCCATCAACTTTGATTTGGATCAGTCAGCTGATCGGAGCTAGCCCAGCTAGAGCCGGAGCCGGCACGCTGCAGAGACCACGAGGGTCAGAAGAGATTAGGAAAATCAGAGGGGACAGCGCAGAGACATCGCGATTCCCGACATCTCCCGACCCCCGAAGCCCCAGCAGCCCTTGCGAGAGAGCGGCTGACGTGGCAGGGGGCGTTCCCGCGGTGGCGGCGGGAGATTTAAAAGCGGCTGCAACTCGATCCTAGCAGTCAGTCAGCTGATCGGAGCTAGCCCAGCTAGAGCCGGAGCCGGCACGCTGCAGAGACCACGAGGGTCAGAAGAGATTAGGAAAAGCAGAGGGGACAGCGCAGAGACATCGCGATTCCCGACATCTCCCGATCCCCGAAGCCCCAGCAGCCCTTGCGAGAGAGCGGCTGACGTGGCAGGGGGCGTTCCCGCGGTAACGGCGACCGCACCCCTGCCCCTTGCCTTGAAAGAGCCTTTGGGAGGGCAGCGACTGGTCACTGCCCACCGGGCGCAGGGAGGAACAAGCAGGTCGTGTTGCGGACTCTGTTGCTGGTGTCCCAGACTGCTGACCAATATGGTCGCCTCCAGAAGGAGGGCTTGCAGTAAGGAGACTGTAGCAACTCAGACAGAGACCCTGCCCCAAACCGTGGCTGTTCAGGTCTCTGGCTGCAGGGAGTGCCAGAGCCTGCTGCTGCCGAGGGAGGGAGGCCAGCATTCCACCTGTGTGAGGTGTGAGCAGGTAGAAGATCTGCTTAGATTGGTGGCAGAACTTAAGGAGGAGGTCGAGACGCTGAGGACCATCAGGGACTGTGAAAGGGAGATCGACTGGTGGAGTAACTCCCTGGCGTGCCAGCAGGAACGGTTCCAGGGAGATACTCCCCACAAGGGGATGGACCCCCTGTCCTCTCAGACAGAGGGGGATGACCCGAGACAGCCCCTGCCCTGTAGCTGTCGCGCAGAGGTAAGGGACCAAAAAGACGATGAGGGCTGGAAGCGAGTTCCAGTTCGGAACCGTGGGCAACCTTCCTCCCTTCCTGCCCTGCTTCCCCAGGTGCCCCTCCGTAATAGGTTTGAGGCCCTGGATCTTGATGGAGAGGTAAGTGAGGATGTGGTGCAAGGCCAGACTACAAGGTCACATAGGAAAAGGCGGTGGACTTCGCACCTCAAGACTGCCTCTGACAAGAAAGAAAGAAAAGTCATTGTCGTAGGCGATTCCCTTCTGAGAGGAACAGAGGGCCCGATATGCAGAGTTGACCCTCATCATAGGGAAGTGTGTAGTTTGCCTGGAGCCCGGATCAGGGATATCACCAGGGCGCTTCCCAGCCTGGTGCACCCGACAGACTACTACCCGCTGCTGGTCTTCCAGACAGGTGGGGGGGAAGCTGCTTCCCGCAGTCTGAGGGGGATGAAGAAAGACTACAGGGCCTTGGGGCGGATGGTGAAAGAGTCTGGGGCTCAAGTGATCTTCTCCTCACTTCTTCCATCTTCCGGTGATGATGTGGGAATGAATGGGAAAATTCAGTCTGTAAATGATTGGCTACGAGACTGGTGCTTTAGGCAGGGCTTTGGGTTCTTTGATAACAGCTGGTTTTATAAGGCTCCAGTCCGGATGATGGCACGTGGGAAAGGTTTAACTCACAGAGGCAAAAGGATGCTGGGGCATGAATTAGCAGGGCTCATTTGGAGAGCTTTAAACTAGATTCGAAGGGGGATGGGGTTGTAACTGGGCTTGCCCCAGTGGGGCAGCACTCTAGGATTGATGAAGACTGGGAGGCCTCCTATAATCCTAGGGTGAAATTGGTGAGCCCAGCTCCCTCCTTGAAATGCCTGTACACCAATGCGTGCAGCATGGGAAATAAGCAGGAGGAGTTGGAGACCTGTGTTAAGTCAGGAGATTATGATCTGGTGGCAATTACAGAGACGTGGTGGGACAGCTCGCATGACTGGAATATAGTCATGGAGGGCTATGTCCTTTTCAGGAAAGACAGGCCAGCCAGGCGGGGTGGTGGGGTTGCTCTTTATGTGCAAGAGCAGCTGCAATGTACTGAGTTCTGTCCAGGGACAGGGGACGAGCGAGTTGAGAGTCTGTGGGTGAGAATTAAGGGGCAGGCTGGCAGGGGCGATACTGTTGTGGGTGTCTGTTACAGGCCACCAGATCAGGGTGAGGAAGTTGACGAGGCCTTCTACAGGCAGCTGAGAGCGGCCTCACAGTCACAGGCCATGGTCGTTGTGGGGGATTTTAACTTCCCTGATGTTTGCTGGAAGGACTACTCAGCAACCCAGCCACAGTCCAGGAGGTTCCTCCAGTGTATGGATGATAACTTCCTCATCCAAATGGTGGATCAGCCAACCAGGAGAGGAGCGCTGCTGGATCTCATCCTCACTAACAAGGAGGGGCTGGTCGAAGCAGTAAAGGTTGAGGGCTGCCTTGGTTGCAGCGACCACGAGATGGTGGAATTCAGGATCTTGTGTGGTAGGACCAGTACAATAGCAAGTAGAATTGCAACCTTGGACTTTAGCAGGGCAAACTTTGGCCTTTTCAAGCAATTGCTAGGGGAAATCCCATGGGCAAGGCTGCTTGAAGGTAAAGGGGCCCAAGATAGTTGGTTGGCATTCAAGGATTGCTTATTCCAAGCTCAAGAGCAGAGCATCCCAACACGTAGGAAGTCAAAGAAGAGGGCCAGGAGACCTGCGTGGCTGAATAAGGAACTGATGGGTATGCTCAAGTGGAAGAGCAGAGTTTATAGGTCATGGAAGGAGGGGCTGGCCACTCGGGAGGAATATAAGGCTGCTGCTAGAGGATGTAGGAAGGCAGCTAGGATGGCTAAGGCCTCCTTAGAATTAAATCTGGCCAGAGGGGTCAAGGACAACAGAAAGAGCTTTTTCAAATACATAGCTGATAAAACTAACACCAGAGGCAAGGTTGGCCCACTGGTGAATGGGATGGGTGCCCTGGTGACAGAAGATACTGAGATGGCAGAGTTATTGAATGCCTTCTTTGTCTCAGTCTACTCTGCCGGAGGCAGTCCTGAAGAGCCCTGTACTCCTGAGACCTCAGATGAAGTCAGGTCACTGGAGCAGTTTGCCTTAGTCCATGAGGAATGGGTTAGGGACCAGTTGGGCAATCTGGACATCCATAAATCCATGGGTCCAGATGGGATGCACCCGCGGGTGCTGAGGGAACTGGCAGAAGTCATTGCTAGGCCACTCTCCATCATCTTTACCAAGTCTTGGGAAACGGGAGAGGTGCCTGAGGACTGGAGGAAAGCAAATGTCACTCCAGTCTTCAAAAAGGGCAAGAAGGAGGACCCGGGTAACTATAGACCGGTCAGCCTCACCTCCATCCCTGGGAAAGTGATGGAACACCTTATCCTTGATGCCATCTTAAGGCATGTCAAGGATAAGAGGGTTATGAGGGGCAGTCAACATGGCTTTACCAAAGGGAAGTCATGCTTGACCAACCTCCTAGCCTTTTATGAGGAAATAACATTGTGGATGGATGATGGCAGAGCGGTGGATGTGGTCTACCTTGACTTCTGCAAAGCATTTGACACAGTCTCCCACAGCATCCTCATAGCTAAATTGAGGAAGTGTGGCCTGGATGATCAGGTAGTGAGGTGGACTGCAAACTGGCTGAAGGACAGAAGCCAGAGAGTTGTAGTCTATGGGGCGGAGTCCAGTTGGAGGCCTGTATCTAGTGGAGTGCCTCAAGGGTCAGTACTGGGACCAGTATTATTTAATATATTCATCAATGATTTAGATGAGGGAATTGAGTGTACTGTCAGCAAGTTTGCTGATGACACTAAGCTGGGAGGAGTGGCTGACACGCCAGAAGGCTGTGCTGCCATCCAGCGAGACCTGGACAGGCTGGAGAGTTGGGCAGGGAGAAACTTGATGAAATATAACAAGGGAAAGTGCAGAGTCCTGCATCTGGGCAGGAACAACCCCAGGTTCCAGTATAGGTTGGGGAACGACCTGTTAGAGAGCAGTGTAGGGGAGAGGGACCTGGGGGTCCTAGTGGATGGCAGGATGACCATGAGCCAACACTGTGCCCTTGTGGCCAAGAAGGCCAATGGCATCCTGGGGTGTATTAGAAGGGGGGTGGTCAGTAGGTCGAGAGAGGTCCTCCTTCCCCTCTACTCGGCCCTGGTGAGACCGCATCTGGAATATTGTGTCCAGTTCTGGGCCCCTCAGTTCAAGAAGGACAGGGAACTGCTGGAGAGAGTCCAGCGCAGGGCGACAAAGATGATTAAGGGAGTGGAGCATCTCCCTTATGAGGAAAGGCTGAGGGAGCTGGGTCTCTATAGTTTGGAGAAGAGGAGACTGCGGGGGGACCTTATTAGTGTATATAAATATATAAAGGGGGAGTGTCATGAGGATGGAGCCAGGCTCTTCTCAATGGCTAACAATGATAAGACAAGGGGTAATGGGTACAAACTGGAACACAAGAGGTTCCACTTAAACTTGAGAAGAAACTTCTTCTCAGTGAGGGTGACAGAACACTGGAACAGGCTGCCCAGGGGGGTTGTGGAGTCTCCTTCTCTGGAGACATTCAAAACCCGCCTGGACACATTCCTGTGTAACCTTATCTAGGTGTTCCTGCTCTGGCAGGGGGATTGGACTAGATGATCTTTTGAGGTCCCTTCCAATCTCTAACATACTGTGATACTGTGATACTGTGATCACCATGGAATTCCAAGCAAGCCACTGATCTTGTCTAGACTATGGTCCAAATACAGACTCACAGCTGGCTTAAGGGTGCCTGTTGATTACATACCTGGGCACAATTACTCTTGTCAAGAAATTAAGCAAAACTCTTTATTTCCTGTAGTCACAACAGATTTTAAGAAAATTTTGTTCAGAGACCAGTTTCAGTAACAAAATGTATGCTACCACATGAATAACTTACAATTCTTTAAACAGAATCATTATGTCTGTCTTTCAGGCTAGGAAGAGTTTTGCTTGCTGCAAAAAGAGAGTCTCCACTGTATTAAAGGTCAGAAAGTTCTCCTGAGTATTATATAGTTGCTTGAGCACAGGGAAAATAAAGCTGAATTCAGACTGATTAGAAATTACATACGCATTGATTAATATTAAACATATGTAGCAAAATTATTTACCCCTTGTCATATAGCATATACTGCAGAATGCTAGCAGAATTTTAAAAAGTCTTTGCAGCCCACTATCGTGCAGTAGCAGATGAAATTTGAGCAAAACAAGACTAATAACTTGTTTTGATGAAGCATATGTATGTTCTTGCTATAAAGTAAACATATATCGCAGTTAAGATATTTGATCTGCAAGAACTCAATTGGGCAATATACAGTTTCAGAATGAATGAGTAGTTTATTCCTCATTCACCTGTTTCTTCATAGCAGCCTTAACTATTTTGCTTTTGTACATGTCTATGTACACCTCAGGGTTCTTCTGTACCCAGATCTCCAAAATGCATTCAAGTCCCTTGCTGCAATGCAGCAGGGTAAATGTCTTGTATTGCTATCAACATTTTGCATGGTATTGCACATTGGTAGACTAAACACACAGAACTGCAGGTTTCTGTACAAAATAATCATGTCTGCGGCTGTCAGGAGAGTAAAACTGCATGACTGAAAGAGATTCAGCTGTCAGACAGTCAAGAAGTAGGACTATTTAAATGCTTTTGAGATGCTCATGTTTTCATCCATTCAATTTTCTGTAAACCAATAGCTTTGCCTCAGCAAGAGTAACCACATACCAACACAAAAAGCTGAAAGATTTCAATTCTAAGGCACCATGATGGAAGTACTTTCTCTTGACATTTATGGCAGTTGAACTATGATGCTTCCTAAAGATATTTCCTTTACTGTGAAGCCTCTGAAAGAGGTAAAAATTCAGAAAAAAGGGAAAAGCCTGCTTGTTTTATCATGTTTTGAAGGATGGAACCGGTAGATTACATGTGGGCAGACAGTGTCAGAGCTGTATCTACTGAGCTGATGGAAATTGAGTAATCTGTTTTGACTTGTAGGAGATATCCTACATACATTTTACATATCAAGAATCATAGAATCAGCTAGGTTGGAAAATACCTTTAAGATAATGAAGTCCAGCTGTTACCCCAGGACTGCCATGTCACTAAGGGCCTCATCTGCATGGTTTTTGAACACTTTCAGGGATGGTGATTCCACCACTGCCTTGGGATATTTTCCTAATATCCAATCTAAACCTCCCCTGGCACAGCTTGAGGCCGTTACCTCTTGTCCTATCACATATTATTTGGCAGAAGTAACCAGCCACCTTCTCTCTCCATCCTTCTTTCGGGAAGTTGTAGAGAGCAATAAGGTCTCCCCTAAGCTTTCCCTTTTCCAGACTAAACAACCCCAGTTCCCTCAGCTGTTTCTCATCAGGCTTGTGCTCCAGACCCTTCACCTTCATTTTTCTAATTGCCTTTCTCTGGACCTGCTCCAAAAACTCAGTATCTCTCTTGTAGTGAGGGGCCCAAAACTGAACTCAGTATTCGAGGTGCATCCTCACCAGTGCCAAGTACAGGGGTATGATCTTTGCCTTAGTCCTGCTGGTCACACTATTTCTGATACAGGCCATAGGCCTTCTTGGATACCTGGGCACACTGCTGGCTCATGTTCAGCCAGTATTCATTGCTAAAAAGACTGAGAAAAGAAGGCAAAGGAGCCCTAGTATAGCTACCGGGTGTCTATGTGCCTCAGCAACCCTGTCACACTAGGAGCAATGTGAGAAAAGTTGGCAAAAAAGGAGGATCCCAAATAACTGATGACTGGAGAGGGTTGTCAGCAGTGCATAGAAGGACTTCAATCATGAAAAAAAAGCCCAAACCCCCAAAAAAAGAAAAAGTACGTTTTCTCTTCTGCCTTTGCAAATATAACAATTAAGACTGCACATGTGCCATGGCTGGAGTTCGCTGCAGAGTTCACCCTGTCACAGAAAAGTGCTCCAGGAAGTCAACTCCATTTTTGAAAAGAAGTTGTCTGGCTCATCTAACTGCAAAGGGCTAACTAATAATACTTGGTTGACTTTTCAGAGAACTTGAAACAATGGCTGTGATAGGGGCTAATTGCCTCAATCACCAACAATGGCTGTGATAGGGGCTAATTGTGTCAATCACCAAGCTCAGGGCTCTCTGGACCTGCTGCTCTACAAGTTAATTATTTTTCAGTGTAAGAAAAATACAGAATTTAGTGTGAAGAGAGTTCACTCCATCGTGGCCAGATGCCAAACATCTGTTTCAGTGTTCTGCCTCATCCTGTCACTTTCTCAGTTCCTTTGTTTTTTTTTTTATTTCACAGAATCTACTGCTTGAATTTTATCTCCTCTTTAACTTCTCACTATTTCAACAAAAAAACAGGGTTCAAAGAAGAGCAGGGACAAATACCATCTTGTAAGCAAACACAAGTAGAACCAGAAGTTCAAATTTGGCTGCTACACAGTTCAGGGGATAGAGGAGCTGCCATAATGCAGCTGGCTGAGATGCTTAGCCAGTGAAGATCAATATAAACTTTCTGCTTCCATGTCACATAGAGTGTAAGGAAACGACGCATCACTTAAGGGTAAAGTAGTCTGGCCTATAATAGCAAGACTAAGCTGATATTTTAAAGTTACAAAGATAATTATTTGCATTTGGAACTTAAAAAGAAAACTGTTGTGGAATTCACGACCATTCCTTGGGTGATATACTTGATTGCTGCAGACTTAACTCAGAGGATAGCTGCTTCTTACCATGGAACATCTTAGGTGTCCAATATATCTGAAAAACTGATTAATTTTTTGCATAACTAGACAATAATTCAAGATCTTACTTTTAACCCTGACTTTTAAAGATCACAGACTATATTAAAGATTAAAGTGACTTGTCAGGGTGATGGAGTACCTGAAGCTTGTCCCTAAAGCATTAACACAAATTAAGTAAATAGTCTCAGCCACTGCACTAAAGTGCCTGGTGCAATTTGGCCCATGAATGCCTCATTCTTTCCTGACAGCTTCAGTGGGAGGAGAACTGTCTGCAGGCTGTCTCAGGCATTTGGTAATGCTTGAAAGGAGAAGGCATAGTTTTTGAAGCTGCTCAGAGAAGAGGGAACTGATCCCACATGTCCCACCTTCTGGGAAATCTCTAATTTCCTCCAACCATTTCAGAGAAAACATGAGGCAACCACTTCCTCACAGACTCATCTCAATCCAGAATCTGCTGAGGGTCTGAATCCTAAGCTTTGAGTGGCTCCTAAGATGGAAATTGGAATCCTTCATCCAGTGTTTTTTCTTGGTTAGTCTTCATAATCCATTTGGCTACTGGGGGGTATTTGACTCCTTTTTCAATAAACTGGACTATTCATTGTGAAGGGATTGAACTTGGGAATTATGTTATCAAGAAATTAATTTTTGAAACTTACTTCCAGATACGTTTGTAATAAGAGATCATCTGCAGATTCCTTCATAGATTGGGCTTTCTTAGCCCCTGAAGTTCTCAGTATGATCAAATGTAACTGAAGATTATGTCAGATGGTGGCAGCAAAGGACTTCCAATGTTGGGATTTAGCGGTTGTGCATCCAGCGTACTTCCTGCTTATCCTTTGTTTTGTTTTCAAGTACCACCTATGATTAGGAGTAAACATTACACTGCATTTGTTTCAGCAAGAGGAAAAATAGCAGGCATATGGTTTATTGCTTGTTTCTCAGAAAGAAACTGTTGAAATTGGATGTACCGCTCATAGCACAGTCAAATAGAAGAAAAAAAACCAAATGGGTAAATAAAAACAAATGAAACACACAAGTAAATAAAAAAAAACACCATTATATAACTCTGTAATCCTCCAGAGAGCAAGATATTCCTTGGATATTTTTGCCTAGATATTAGAAGAAATTCTAACATAGACTGACATAATAAGTATTATTTTCTTAACATTGTTCTCAATCTCACTGACATAAAAATAATTACACTGACAAAACAGGCAGGTGTTTTTTTCTTCACTTGATAGGGCTTAGCTGCAAGTAAAGAATCAAATCTGAATCTAGAACCTGTAGGACACAGAAGATTTTCATTATTTGTAGATGAGATTTCATCATTTAAGAGGCTCAAGATGGATGGCCCTGTTTGGTACTATTGCTCTATGTTATGCTTCAGCTCCACAGCTGTGGGCAAATAATTAACAGCAAGGTCAGATGTTGCCTAGAAGAGACTTTAAATCAGATGCAGGATAAGAGAAAAGCAAAAGAAAAATACTATTAAATTAGTGTTGAAAAATTAATAGAAAGGTGCCAAAAAAAAAAAAAAAAAGCAAGCCAGCACCAAAACCTGCTAGCTAGCCTGAAAACTGAATATCATACTACACTAACTTGCACCAGACTGGTTTTGAGTGTTCCTTCCTTTGAATGTTGCTATCTAGATCACTGGTTTACTATTAGCTGAGTTTAGATGGATTCCTATTGGGTGAGAGAGTGAAATTTAGATTTAAATTTCAGAAAAAAAACCCTCTGATTCTGCAATGGACTTTCCTGTGGCTGGACACATGGGCTGGCACAGAGAATTCAGGTCTTCAGGGGGAGCATGTGAGATCCCCATGGGTCCTGCAGAAGAAGCTGGATGACTGAGACAGTATGTCCTAATAAATCAAGAAGTTGTGTATATCCCTTCCCAATTACATCATGTTTACCCTCACTTCATAGTTCATGCCATGAAGAAGAAAAAAGAATAAAAAAATATAAAGGAGCTAAGATGAAATAAAATGGCACTAAAAATAAAATATGCATGTATTTTTAAATATTGTAGAAAGAAAATAATATTAAATTATAATAGCCAGAAACCAGAAATGGAAGTTAGTAGCCCATTCAGTTAGTACCTGGAACAGCTCAGAAAAGGACCCAAGTGTTTCAGATAGCTAGTTAAATCACATCAGAAACCCTGAGAAATTCCAGGACACAGCCACAGGTAATGGACCCCAGCGATGTAATTTTATGTGGTTTAGGAAAATGTAGCATTTGGGGAACTCTGAAGTCTTGCTCCTGGATGATGCAGTGTAACCCATTACTGTATTGGCTGTTCTATGTACTGGGAAGCCGAGACAGCGGGAAACAGAAAGCTTAAAGTCTTATAGATACCTAAAACCAGAACCAATCTAGAGTCCCTAAATTAGGCCTCATGGCTTTAGAAATAATTAGGTTAAATCGGGTCATAAACCATCATACAAAATATACAAGTCTGCATGCCACTAGGAATTATCAACAGAAATTGGCAAAGATTTGCAAGGTAGTAATTAAATTCCAACCTGAGAATGACCCGAGAGTCATTAAACACTCTGCAGCAATAACCAGTGCTGAGAACCTTTGCAGATAGTGACTAATAGGGACAAAAAGTCTTTTCAAGAATGCAGGATGATTTCAAGCTGCCCTCAACAGGAAAGAGTCACGAAGGAAGAGAACAGTATCCTTTTATTATTTTTGAAAGCTGCTGTGCTCTAAGTAAACATGGCTGTTTCTTTTTTTTTCCCTTGGTGCTGCATGTTCCATCTTCTCGATCTTAGCATCATTGCAGAGACAATGCAAGAATGGAAAGTTTTTTTTACACAGGAAACTAAAGATTTGTTTTCTGTGAGCAAAGGCAGACAACTCAGTGAAGTGGCATAATTATAAGCATTCTATTTTTGAAGATTTGAAGGAAATTTCAGATTTTTCTTATTCAAGGAGCAGAGTCTGCAATAGAACTGTGGCAAATTTCTCACAGCTGCAATGAGAAAAATGTGCATAGCTCAGAAATATTACAGACCAAATCTTGTGCACAATTTCAAGGTCATGTGTTCTCAGTGATAATTTCTTTCTCTTTGACACAGTGTACATATAGATGTACAAAGTAAGGGAATCCTGAGTTGAATTACCTCAGTGACAAATGTATATTAAATATATTTGATCAATAAACTTTGGAACTGTTAAAGGAGAGAGTATTGAAATTGTTAAAGCAATGAGAAACTTCCATGGTGCTTCCTGCTAAGACATTGAAATGCTCACTACTTCTTTCAACCTTCGGCATTAGCTCTTATCAGAAAAAAAAAAAATCACCTCAAAACCTCCTTATTTTATTAACAAAATCTTAACCTTGGTATCTTGAAGTTCAAATGGCAAGATTATTTATCTATTTGATTACCTAATTTTTTAAACCACAGCTTCAGAAGTCTTGTGGCTACAGCCAAGGTAAACTTATAAAGATACTAAGAAGGTTTGGCAATGGAAATCCTAAAGACACTAAAACTTGAGTTGTGAAGAAACAGAACACGACTCTGTTGTTTTCAAATCAAAGTGATAACTTATGATTCACAGAGCTGTATTAACGGTATTCTTTCCTCTGAGACTAGAGGGATTTTGGCTTCTCTGCCTACTCTCTGAAAGACTACCAAGTACTGACTTGTCAACCATAAGTGGGACATTCATGAGGCACTATTTTCAGTGAAGCATTATTGTCAGGATGAGTGTAAGTAACACTGCAACTTATAGCAGTCTTCCATGCTTTACATAAAGTCATTTTCTGCCATCTACAAGCTACACAGTTAAGTTTGTTATACTTTTATAAATCTCTAGAGGTTTCTGCAGAGAAATGTTTTTTCATGACTTTAAACTAAATCAAGTTTGGTTCTGCACAGGGAACTAATAAGACCTCTCTGTCCTTATCAGAATAGCAAACAGTCCAGGGTGGCACAGAAAATGAGTCTCCCCTGTACAGCATGGATACTACAACCTTGATCTTGTAGGTAAAGTGGGAAGAAAGGACATTCCTTCCTCCAGCAATGCTTTAAGAAAGTCATTGACCTTTACCTGGTTCAGACAGAAAGAGCCAGGATGCAGAAAGACAGGGTTCTTGCTGGAGGAAATGCATACCAAATTTCCTGGGAAGGGCAAATTTAAGATTCGCGCCTCTTCTTGATATTAACAGTGGATTAACTTAGACATTCTCCAGCATGGGATGCCAGCTGCTATAAATCTCTTTGGTATGCACTTATTTTTATCTGTAAATTGTAGAGAAATGTTAGGTGCCCAAGTCAGCACTACAGAGTCCCCATGAGAGTCAGCTGAAATGCAGGTATTACAAACTTTCCTTGTTGCCCCCACTCTCTCTGTGAATCTGGTTCCCATGCTCTCTGTGTCATCCAGTTTTGAAGGTAGCTGAATTGCCATTTCCCCAAATAAGAAATTAAATGCACTAAAGATTGCTGAATATTTGAGTGCCAGTGTAATACAAGGTCATGCAAATGTTTTGGCTAGGAAGCAAGAAAAGGCAGGGAAAAGCAACCAGTTCCGTCTGCAAACAGTACCTGTCGAATGTGCTTTAAGATATGCAGTGCTTTATGCTAAACAATTCAGCAGGAGAAAGTGTGGGGCAAGAAACCAAGGGGATAGTCTAATTAGTGTGTAATTAATTCGGAGTGCAATTTCCTCCCACTGAGAACAATGTACTTGTCTCAGTAGGACTTTTAGAAAAATAGGAAATAAGAGACTCTCATAATTGCAGTAGGTAGGTATCCACCTTGGTGCTCAAATGCTTAATTACTTTTCTGCTTTCCTGGTATTAAATTTATAACTAGGCAGCTCAAAAAATGTCCTACAGTCTGAAACCATCGCAGCAACTGTCAGTACTCAATAGACAGTTCTGAAGTGGGGTCTCTGCACGCCTGGGTCTGCCTTGCATCACAAAAGGGGCCATCCCTTGAGCCAAAATTTCAGTTTTAATGGGAATAGAACATCTTGGAAAGGTTCCTGTCATCGAGAAGAAGAAAGAATAGCCAGCAGCAACCCTAATAGATTTCTATTTCAAGTACAGAAATCTCTTGGGTTTAGTAATAGCAAAATATGGCAGTATTTTTATAAACTACCATCTCTCAAAGCATGGTACCATGCTTGACCATTTAGATTTCCTTTAAAAAGGTGAGATAAGAAAGAGAGGATGACATGGAACACAAATTAGCCACAATACTTGCTGCTGTACTGGAAGGTGCTTTAACAGTACAGTGACTGAGCAACCTGGTATAGTGGAAGGTGTTGCTCTGGCAGGGGGATTGGACTAGATGATCTTTTGAGGTCCCTTCCAATCTCTAACATACTGTGATACTGTGATACTGTGTCCCTGCCTGTGGCAGGGGTTTGAAATAAGATGATCTTTTAGGTCCCTTCCAACCCAAACCATTCTACGATTCTGTGATTCTGTGATGTGCTGCTAAATATAAGTGCTAAAATTGAAACATTCGCAGTGAGCCCAAACTTTCAAGTGACAGGTACTGATGATTTAGTTGTTATTGATTTCAACTGGAATTACTGGACTAGCCATCTACTAGAAAAGGTTGACTTTTGTGAAGCAGGAAAGGATAGATCCTCATTTTAGAAGAAATTACCTTTTCTATTAAGAACTACAACCTCATACCTAAATCAATGAGGAAATAATTACATACTTGGTACACTGAAATGTACAAGAACTTCGGGAAAAATATAATGAAAAGTTCTCTTTCACATACTCGTTAACACAACCTCATCATCTGGATGTTATTGCCTTGAGCACGCAAGAACTGAATTTGCCTGGTTTTGACCCTGAAAAGAAAATGTAATGGTCTTGTTATTACTGTATCTTTCAACTCGTTGTGGATTTGTAAGTGAACATTATTTCAATTACTTTGTTCTTCACAAGCAGGTTTTTTTTTTTTTCCCTCTGAAATAATTTAGAGTTTTTCAAACACAGGGAGACTGAAAACATTTTCACCATCTCTCTCCTACAGCTATGTATGTTAACATACATACAGAACCAGATAGCATAAAGATTATTGCCCAGCCTTCCAGCATTGTCATCTACTTGTAAATACCAGGATTAATAAAAAACTGTGCTTGTCACATTCCAAAGACATTTCATCCTATTTGGAAAGCTAGTTTTAATGATTTACTTCTGCGTGAATGAAGTACATTGGTTACAGTCTGTAGTTTTGGATCTGGAATCAAATACACTGGAAACCTGCATAAAAAAGGTTATAGGAGCAAGTAATAAAGCCAGAAGGATAATTCTTTAGTGTGACCTGGAAGCCCTATTTGTACCACATTTTCTTGATTAAATTGGTATCTCTGACAGGCCAGGAGATGTGTGGTTTTGGTCACACTGTTTTTATTGTCTTCACTTTCAAACTCTATTCCATTTTGCCGATTGATTTCTGCTGCTAATGTACATTGCCATGTGATAAATAGGCATAAAAAATAGATCTTGAAGGCAGTAGGTAATTCAATAACAAATAAAAACTGCTGCTCTGAAAAGCCAAGACTTCATATACAGATTAAGTTTAATGCAAAGCTTCAGCCATTTGGCTATGATATGACTAAAATGTCTATCAATCTGTTTACTGCATACAAATACCTATGCATATTATGCAAGCCTGTATTTGTGAAGTACATAATAGAGGATTACATGATTTATATGTTTTGGATAACCTTGGATAGATGTATACTGAAGGTAATATAATTGCAGATTTAAAGACTGAATCAGAAAAATAAAGGTTAGTTAAGATTACACATTTTTTCTTAACAATAATGCAAACAGTTTTAAGTATTCATTACATTGTAATATTACATTGCTATAGCTGAGCTCTTTATTATTCTTGAAAAAGAAAAAAAATTTTGTTTTATAACCAACAATTGTTAGCCAGCCATGGTCAAACCACTGATATTAAATGGTTCCCTGCCTTTTTTTCATTTTTTCTCTATTTTTTTCCTTTTGAACAAAACTGATTTTGAGATGTACTGACTAATTCAACAGACAGCATTACAGGCTTAAACAACATACACGTTTTGTGCAAACAATATTAAAAAGTAACAAGCATTTTTAAGTGACAAGGTTTCAGATCTTATTCCAAATTCTCAGCTCTTGATTACATTGAAACTCTTCTAACTGTCCAGATGTGTCATCATTTACAGATTCACATTTCATGCAGAGAAGCACTTTCGTATGTGCTTGGAGAAACATGTCCCCTGAAAGGGTCCCTTGTTACGCTGGGTGGTGGCATCCATTAATCCTTTTTGTAAACTAAACAAACTCTTGTTCAGAAACTTTTTGTGTAACTGTGGAAATAAAAAGATTAAGTACTGAAAGTCAGTGTAAATGGTGACTGGGATGACTCCTGGATAAAAACCTTAATACTGAAGCTTCTGTTTGAATTGAGAGTAACAGATTTCTGAAAGGAATCCTTCAGCAACGTATGTTGTTTGTGGCTGTTTCTTTTAAATTTCATTTTAAGTTTCATACTCTTCCCAGGACAAGTCACATAGGAAAGTCTATGCAGATCCTCTTAAAAAAAAAAATACTTTAAGTCCAAGGCAAATAGGTTTTAATTTTTTTTTTTTTATTTTTTTTTTTTTTTTAGTTCTCAAACAGGATGCATTATTGTATACCTGGCCTTCTCACTAGGCTCAAGTCGATCAAAAAAGTCAACCACTAGGTTCTTTTAAGAATAAAAAGGAGCAGTGCAAATCCATTTTTAGCAGTGGGGAGCTATGTCACTTTTTTGTAATCTTTTGTTTAAACAGGAGGATTCATCACAGTAATTTTGTTTCTGTAAAAAGCAAATGAGTGCAGGATTTTTTATCTCATGGGGTAGTGGCTCTTCTCTCCTTGCACAAACTTCCATATCAGAAAACAGGTGCTATTTTAAAATAATCTCTATAGTGTAGTTATTCGCGAACTATAATCTTCTATAAGTCTTTATTCTCTCATGTGACACTTGAACAATGACCATAATCTTTAATAAAGACTCTGAACCACAGAATTCTCTAAGTATATCAGGTAAAACTGTATTTGGGGCTAGAAAACAGAAGTGAGTGTTTCTTCATGTACTTTCAACTGAATATTGCTGAGCTTTGCAGTTGAAAAAGAAATACTGTGGATACATTGCAACATTTACATTTTGAAAGTAACACATCAGCAAAACATCAGTATGCTGATGAATGTTTCACAGCTGCAGTAGTGTAACTGAAGAGGCAAGAAGTACTTTAGAAAAACACATGGTTGAATAATGATGTCTCTGTAAGGAGACATTTAGCTATATGAGGATCCAGTTCTCCTATACCTAATATATACATTTTTTGAGGAAGTTGAGACAGAAACAAGAGGATATTCAAATTGCATTACTTATAGTCTAAATATCTTTTAAAACATCCATACATGAATGAAGGTCTAAAAAAAATAGATTCTCTCCAAATTTAGAGGCCAACCTGAAATAGTGGTCAGATAACAGCTGCTTATTTGATGGTGTATTTTAATTTCCACTCTCCTGAACTTACTTCTTTTTTTCAAGTCAGGGTGTAAAATGTCAGAAGACTTGAATCTGTACTGAATGACAGGACTTGGGGTGGGAGGAGAAAGAATAAAAAGGAGAGTGATGGCAGGCTATTATGACCAACATACAAATTCTCAGGTGAAAATAAGAGTATATGAGGCTTACCAGGTTCTTCAAGACCCAGATTATGTCTGGCCCAGGTGCTTAGGCCCATGTTCTTGCTTAGCGTCAGTCTTGATCAAAGTGAGGCCAATGCATATACTTTAAAGGTTTTCTTTTAGTGTTACTTCTCTGGAAAAATAAGTTTGTAGAGGAAAAATCACTGGAATCAGTCTTAAAGAAAATTCAACTGGTTTGTCCCAAAGATATGATGGAGAGAAAATTGCATGTAACCTGGGAACTGAGGCAACCGTGACAACAACATGTCCAGTCTGCCATCTGTAATTGCAAATACTGTCCTAGAGGCATCCTTCTGGAGTGCCATCCTTGGCTCCAGCTGAGGCAGTTCAGAATCATGTTCAAAAACTATCTTGTCCACATCAGAACGAGTGACGCATACAGCACCATCCTCTGACACAGTGTGTACAGTTGCATCCCTCACCTGACACAAGGGCATCTGGTGGTCCCTCAGGAAAGCTGCCACATGACTTTTCATGACAGGTCGCATCTAAGTGCTACAGGCTGATCAAAACCAGTGTTTGTTTGTGCTTTATGAAGTCTTTCCAGAGACTTTATCTTTTTTCTCTTATCCCTTCTCTCAACCTCACACTTATTCCTAGAAAATAAATATTCTCCATATCCCATTGAGGATGTAGCTCACAAAACTCATAAAGTATTAAATATCAGACCATTGCCGGTTCACCATTAAACTCAGTTCTTGGATGTAAATTCTCCTATTTGTAGATGACTTTTCCAAATCTGTCACATTTAAAACATTTGAGGAAATGACATTATTGGGCAAAAAGCTAATGAGCAGCAATCAATAAAGATCATTGCACAGCATCAGTTCCTAATGGCAACAAGCAAGAGCTTCAGAAATTTTCTTTTCAAAAAACATGTTGGAGTGTACATGTTTATTTCTAGTTAAAAAGTTAAACATAAAAAATTTAATTAACCTGCCACTGAAAGGCACACTTCAGTCTAGTCTGTACTCTAAGCTTTTCACATCTAAGTGAAAGCTTCTAAAACAGGTAATTTAGTATGGTCTTCTTATTAAGGTTGTTTACCTAATTTTTTCTAGATTTCTGAATTCAGTACAGCATTAAATACATTGAGGACCAATGTAAAGTCACAAAATAGTTCGAAAATACATATAGAATTACAAGTATTTTGTAAAGCACTTCTGGGGTTTTTTCTTGATTGCTTCCTCATGCAGCTGTCCAGTGTGCAAACAGTTGTATCTCTGTTACACTGCCTCCTTCCTCTCCATTCACACAAGTGTCTCTACCCACTGCATGCCATTAGAAAATTAGTCCTTTTTTCCTTCATATGGTATAATGTGATATGTCCACTCAAGTGGACTCTAAGAGTCAGAATACTAAAATTCAAAATCGTAAACAGAACAATTGGAATTATTTTAATAAAAATAATTATTTTGTTATAACTACTGACATGTGAAAGAGTTTGCATTTTGTAACATTTTTAGACATAGCTCACTTTCTCATTTGATGGGCAAGCAATATAGTGCATAGATAGTTGCTACAGAGCTGTGTTAGATAGTTTACAAAAATACCTTGGTAAGGGGGTTCTACCTTCTTATTTTTAACCTGTGACTGCCTTTCTGCTGCCACAGTATTAGGGATGAAAAATAAATGGTCTGTCCTGGGTAATTTAGAGAAATTCACATAAGTTGATTCCAAGTTGCTTAATATTTTTAACCTTTTCTTCTTTTTCCAGTGCCGTTTTATTAAGAATAAAATATTAATGACCTGACCTTTTCTCAAAGTCATGAATGCAGAGAGGCATGTGTACAAATGAAAAGCAGAAGTTTCCAAATCAGAGAAAAATGTATAATACTAATAATAATCTATAGCTTTTGGAGCCAAAGCTTTTATGCTGCATGCCCTCTTCATTTCTTCATTTGATTAGATTCTCTCATTAGAATGAAAACCATTCATCATCCTCAATGTACAGATAATATGATGATTGATGGCTTTGCAACCAGCTGTATAATATGCAAATATGTGGCTTTTTAGTATTTTATGAAACACAGCATGCATGCATGGTTGTTTTAATCCCTTTAACACTCACATTATAAACATACCATGTAACATTAACACAGAAGGGCCACTGGACCCTCTCTTATCAAAATAGACATGATTTCAATAACAATCCAGCATAAAGCTTTTTTTTTTTTTCTGTTGGCATTTTCCTAGTACAGTTGGATAGCAGTTCCATAAATATAATTATTTTGTCAAATGCAAAATTATTTTGTCAGATGCAGAACATCATCTTTGCTATGAGTAGGTTCATTAAAATGTTCCATGTTATTAAGACCCTACATATTTACATTTATTAAAAATTAAAAAAATCCTGTCATCAGGTAGGGGAGATGTTACATTTCCTTATCACCTTACTTTTCCTGCTTGTTTCTACCACCTATAGCAATGTAATGAACAGATGCAAAGACTGTATGGAGCCAGTGAAGTGAAGTCTGCAGCTTGTGAGAGCCAGCCACTATCCCTCAGATCAGGGAAGGGCTATAGATAATGCATGCTTCATTCTGAAGAATGGAAGGAAGAGGAGGATGATTTTATAGAGCCTGTCACCTAAGGAACACAATGATTTTCATGTAGTTCAGAAACAGGCAAGAAAACAAGAAGGTAAAAAAACTGGAGATCTGTCTTTCACATTTGTCACATCTTTGAGGTCCAATAAAGGAGTCCCAGAGACAAATGATCTAGTCATGAGGAAATGCCTCTTATGACAGACAAAAACATGATCCATAGCTTAGCAGACCTTCATCTTTGGAGAAAGAAGTGAGGATATTCATGCTGGTTTCTTCCCATTTTACCTAGCATGGCACTTCAAGATGTATCAAGACAAAATGAAGAGGAAACAAATTATCACTGTAAATTAGATGTAAACATGGCTGTTGATCAATTATTCATTTCCCCTCTTTTCTTCCTCCTATTTTTTTTTTTTTTAATTCAAACTCAGCAGCACCTGATATGCACGATCAAAGTGATTTTGTTTTGTGGAAATAACAAGAGTTGTATAGACCAATTTTACTGAAGATTACTGCAGACCTCCCATTTAACCTTCAAGATTCTCTATTTTTAAGGTTTATAGACTCTCCTTTTCTCCAAGGACTTCTTCATGACTTCTGTCATTCTAAGAGGGAAATAGTAGTCTCTCCTACAAGAGTTTGAGCCCTGCTTTTTAAAAAGTTGGACATTTTGCCACTGATTGATAGCGTAAACTTCACTGTGGCATTTTCTAGAGCACCCATTTCTTGTGATAGTTAGAGACTTGCAGTTACAAGGGAGCAAGGGGCTGGTGAGGCTCCCATGTGACAGAGCATTCTCAAAGGCCTGTGTTCCCTCACTAAAGCAAGATCTACTTGAAATGATATTTTGACACAAATATATTCCCAAATGTATATGTTCTACAAGAACACCTTCAAATTCTTTCAATTCAGTATGAATACAACTTTCGAAACTGTCAGTTGTGGCCTCAGAAAAATATCTGCCTCACATCCCCTGTTGCTTCTGTCAGACAACATGCTGAAGAGACTGGAAAATAGTATGCTTAAGACCATTTTATCCATTGCCACCCAGTGGCAATACAGCTACATACAGCCAACCATTTGAAAAGTTATTACTCAGAGTCCTCCAGATGGGGAGAGACTGAAGCCTTCTCTTAAAAGGCTAGGCAGGGATATGCCTGTTCCAGAGATGGGGTTGAGATGGCTCTTTTCATCCCTGAGCACTTAGTCCCTGCATGTGTGCAATGAATGGCTTTGATATCATAGGATTATTCATTGGCACTGCATACTCTGTGAAGATTGTGGTGGACGGCTAGCATGCCTGTAAAATGGTCAGCTGGTCCTGCATCCTGCAGCTCAGCTGAGGTTCTGCACACCTGGGCCTGTGACCTTGGACACTTACCTGTGTCCAGATCCCTTCTTATCTCTCACCAACACTATTGATCTGCTAATGTCTGGACAAGATGAAAAAAAGTAGACAGTAAAAACCAAGAGGACTGCAAAAATAGACTATTTTTATGCTTTCCCAGGTATCATGTCTATGTATCACTATCAGGATAGTGACATTGCAGAGCTGTCGTTCCCCTATCCTTTTTCTGCAATTACTGTGTTTATGATTCAGATTTTCTACAATGGTTTGCAGGGTCTCTTGCTGAAGGCTTATGTGTGGTTTGCTCTCCATGTAGGGAAGACATAATATTTAATACTATGTCTTTTTCTTAGAAAGGGTAACCTCTCCTTTTTGGGAAAAAAACAACCAACCAAAAAACCCTCCAAACAAGCAACAACAACAACAAAAAATACCAACACCTCAAGAACAGACAAAATACCTTAAGGTTGAACATTTTAACTAGTAATTTGTTCTGGATTATGTTCAGCAACTGGTTTGTCTGTGTTGCAAGGAAAAGCTGCTCTACACATCCCCTTAACTTTCAAAATTAGCATGTATTCTGTATAACACATTTCTTACAGTCTGGGAATTACATCATTTAAACACTCCTTCTACCCTGATATTGTACTAGATTGTGTCATTCTGAAAACAAGAACAGCAGTGTTACATCTTTATACACTTCTTCTTCTTCTCATTGACCTTGTAATAGTGGTGGTCAATTTATACAATTTTGCAAAATTTTATATTTTACTTAGCATTATGATCTATAGTCTTAGCAGGTCATCAGAATTTCATTGTTTATTCTCCCTTTTCCTTATAAGAACAAATGACTGGATATATTCTTACTAAAACCCAAACAAAACCAAGCAAACAAACAAAATCCACCCCTCCAAACAAAACAAAACAACAAAAAAAAACCAACAAAAAAACAACCAAAAAACTAAACAAAAACCCCAACCAACCAAACAAAAAACCCCCAATCAATCAACCAACCAACTAATGAAATAAGAAATAAAATAACAAAACATCAACTCTTTCATGTTTGGTTTGTTTTTTTTTTTTTTAATTTGAACTGAAACATCTGTAAATAAGGATGTTACTTTACCCTGATATTTTAGAGGATACAGCAAAGGCCCTTTATCCTTCAAATCGAGGCTTAAGAGGTGAAACATCTGTATAATAATTCAGCACGTGTTGCCTGAAGGATGGTACACTGAAATAATACTGATGAGATGGTGCTCTACTAAGCAGACTGACTTATTGGGGAGTAACAGGAAGTGTGTTTTCTCTTTTTTTTTTTTTCAATATAAACCAGAGATGCAGCTTTTGTTGTAAAATATGCTGCATCCGAAGGCAAAGCATTGTACAAACCCTAATTTTTTATAGAGGCATCACTACCAATGAATCTGATTTCAGGATAGCTTTTCTTAGCAAAGTCTTTTCACTAGTTTATGATATAAAATCACAAACAGCAGTATTCAAGGCCAGGCTGGACACGGCCTTGGGTGCAACAGTCTACTGAGAGGTGTCCCTGCCCATGGCAGGAGGCTTGGAATTAGATGATCGTAAGGTTCTTTCCAACCCTAGCTATTCTATGATTCTATGATTCCATTATTTACTTCCATTGCATGAGTTTTCTGCTCACTAGAAGAGCAGTATTTTTTCCCTTTTGCAAGAAATATGTTTATAACACATATAGATAAGTTAGTGTTTCTTAGAATAAATTTTTTAGAATACTGAGCATTAATTGGCATATCTTTTTCTAACTGCCAGCTCTGAACTCATAAAAATAATTATAGTGAGGGTGGCAGCACAATGTAAGGTATGAATTACTGAAATGAGGTGAAACTACAGGATCCTACATGAAGACAGCAAAATCCTGAGGACAGTGAGGAAAGGCTGGACTCCAGATTCACAAACCTACAGTTGAGGCACAGTTGCTTATTTTGGTCCCTGTGCACGGGGGACAGAAGACAGCAGCATCACCAAGGTATTGAAAAACAAGACCAGGAGTTGAAAGAGGGAAATAACATTAAGGGAATTAAAACTGGGGTAAGGACGGACCTAGCTCATGTTCTGCTAGTGTTATAATGTACCTGGAAGTCTTACTAAGATCAAAAACTCTTGTTTGGAAGATGCCTAAAAAATTTTGTTACAAACATTGATCAAAAAAAAAAAAATTCTAACTCAGACCATTTAATGACTTAAAGTATTACTGATTGATTCAGGTAAATGCACAATTTATCTTCTTTATAGCCTAAATAAATAAATCATTAATTAATGATATACTAACAGCATATTTGTAATCATTTAAAGCCTGCTAAAAGATCTATCTGTCAGGGAAAAATTAGTTTGCCCTTCTAAGTCAATAACATTACAGAATCCTGTCACCTTCCTCCTGTATCTTCCCCACATACTCCATCTTCTTGATATTCATCATAAATGAAAAGTAACTATTACTCTGACCAAACTAAAAGAAGGTAAAATATGCAGAAATGTGTGTAGTGATAATTTTATTCTGTGAACTTCAGGTCATGAAACTGAAAAATATTTAAATATTATGGCTCAAAAAACAATTTATTAATATTAGTGAGATAGAAGTGTTTCCTACTCGACCCAAGATAAGTGACAATTACAATAAATGTATTTCACCTTTTACCATGGTTTGAGATAATTCATTAACCTATGCATACTGTCCATTCTCAGCTGAGATTAGATATTTAATTCAATTATAATTTTAATATATATAACATTTAAATTTTCTTCAGAACTCTGTTATTTAATAACTACTAACACAAGCTTTTTATCTTCTGCTTGAGCCTCTGAATACTCAGTTTCATAATTCAGTATTATTTCTAATTGGAGCTGTTAAATTAATAACTGATGATCTTTCTTAAGGTCTTCCATTATCTTCTGTACATTTTTTCATATAGGTTAAGTGCTGGGAATTCCTTCTTTATTCCATCAGTTTACAATGCAAAATACTGGATGTTATATAGAACTTGGGCCACATTCAAAAACATACATAATTTTAGGTTAAACAAAAAAATCCTGAACTTCAGATAAGCAATGCTACCCGTAATATAAAAATTAGGTACAAGACAATAATTCAGACCATTTCTATCTTTAGTTAGATGCAGCCATGAATAGTATTTAGCATAATAAGGAAAGTTCACTTTCTGTATATAGAATTTAAGCTTTGTGGGAGTTTAAAGAGTTTTAGTTAGTACATAATGAAATAATGAAAAAGCTAAAACCAAAGCTGAATTTCTAAAAAAGCACATCTTACAAAATTAACGAGTAAACCTGTGTCTTCTCAGAAAATTAATTTTAAATTCCAACTGCAAATGCAACCTCTTTGGGGGAATGAAAACCAGTGGAGTTCCTCACTCTTGGCTAAACCTTCAGTAGTGAAACAAGTATTAGGTATTCACACTATATTATTATGTCCTCTACCCCAGAAACCAGACTACCAATTTGAAGGTTTTCAAATTGTGTCTTACCTCAAATTGTAGGATTATACCATCTTCTCAAGGTTTGATACTACCCTCTCCTGCTCCTAGTTAGTCTCTGAAGTTCATGAAATTATTTTAGTGAGTAGGGTTTATTCTCTTAGGGGCAAATCTCTAAATTATTAATCATACAAGAGTTAAATTCTTATTCTAAATTTTAGTCTTTTTCTTAGTCTGATGTTTAGTATGAACACTCTTGCAGCTTAAAGAATAGCTCTATAAATTACATGAAAATGTTTGAAAATGCGCATATAGCGCATGAGGGAAGTCAGTCCCCTGATGTGTTTGTCTTTCTATTGAAATGAAGAGAAAACAGATTACTATTTCAGATTACCATTTCAGTGTTGATCATGTCAATTAAATATCCATGATGCCATTATACTTCTCCAAGTAATAAGGAGAAAGTATCCAGAGATTAACCTTACTCTTTTCTCCTTCCCAAATACCCACCAAATACAAGCAGTAGGAAAGCAGAGGGCTTGCCACAAGACAATTTCCTAGGTACATGTCTGCTGTCATATATGCTATGTGCCCACACCTTTCCTGGTGGCCCTTCACTAAGCACTCCCTGGTGTATCAATATCTTTCTTGCACCAGGGATTCCTCAACTCCAAATGCCATCTCATAAATGACAGATAGAAAGGAAAAAACATTTTTTTTTTCTGCCTGCTGCCTACACTTTCCCTAATATAGCCTGGTGTGCCAATATGCCACCAGCAGCCTTTGCCACAAAAGCACAATTTAGTTATGAGGACCTTCGGATCATTTCTCAGGAAGCTTCTCCAGCTGGCCTGTACTGTAGTGTGAGTATATACATGTACAGGATACAGGATTTCATTGTCCCTTTTGTTGAGCTTCATGAGGTTCCTGCTTTCCATGCTGTCCAGGTTCACCACAATAGCAGCCTTGGCCTCCAGTGTATCAGCCACCCCAGATCATCAGTGTAGTGCCATCTGTAAGCTTGCTAAGAGGGCACTCCATCATTTGGGTCAAAAATAGAAGCATGAATACTATTGATTCCTGAGATATATCACTAGTAACCAAGCACCAGCTGGATTATGTATCACTGTTCACAATCCTTTGAGCTTGGCAGTTTAGACAATTTTCTACATGCTTTATACTTCATTTATGCAGATGTCATCAATTTGGATATGTTAGCATACTTTGGGAGATTGTGCTGTAAGACTTGTGAATATGTCACATCCCTTGTGCATTTTCCTGCAAACTGCTATAAAATGTGGCCCACTCATACAGTCATTTTTCTTCTAACACTGAACTGCTTGTGAAACCACCTTTCCTTACTTTAAAAAGGCTGAAAATGGTCACTAGGAGAGAACCAACTGTATAGGTTCCATTCTGCAGCAATCCCAAAAGCTTACTTTTTTCTTACTGCTTTTAAAAAAATTCAACAATTAATAATAGAAGTCATTTTAATAGGTGGCTTAAAGCAGAACTGATTAAAGCTAGTATATTTTTTTTTTTTAAATAACCCTTTGTAGCACTACCACCATCCTGCTTTCTGCCGCTCACCATTCTCCTGCCATTCTGCATTCCAGACTTCACTTCATCTGCCAGGCTTTTACAGAGCTGCCAGAGTCTGACATTTACCCTTTTCTCTTTAGGTTTTGTCAGTCAACCCTATTCCTTGTCTCAACTCTCAGAATACACTTTGCAAATAGTTAGGTAGTGTCAGGCAAACTGCAATCCTGCGATTGACTGTTTCTTTCCCTCCAGAAAGCCTGCAATTGTGCAAGTGTAACTGTTTGTCTACTTGTCTTTATAGCCTTTGTATCACTGGCTTGGTACTGGACGACCTGAAAACTGTCAGAAAATGGCTGAGGCAGGACATTTGTATCACCCCTGGGAAAACACCTGTCACCTGTTATGTACAGCCCAAAGTTCAGTAAGCAAGATGACAAGGAAGGTAATAGAATCAAGAGAAGAAAACTAGTTTGTGGCTGTCTGAAGAATGGTGGTCAAAAATCACTGCTAGCTGTGCCAATCAGTGTCTCAATTGGCAGTGAGTTGTTTAGTGTTTGGACTTTTCAGATGCATCTTCCTGGTACACTGGGATATGTTCTGTGAGTCAAGTGTCTTCAGCCACATTTCTGCTGTTGTACTCTGATTTGCAGAAATGCTGTTTCCAAGAATGGATGGGTGAGAAATGACAAAGCATTACTGGGCAGTCTGGAAATCCTAATGAGCAGATGGGTATTTTACTATCTCCATAACTGAATACTCTATCTGCTTTTTTTTTTTTTTTCTAAAAAAAAAAAAGGCTTTAAATGAGAGGGGAAAAAAAAAAGGTCAGGTTAAATTATAGTAAATAGAATAAGAAAAGCTCCATATTGATAGAATCCAGAAAATTAAGATACTCTTTTCCTGGGATGAAAAAAACAAATATTCAAAATTTAAACAATCATTTTATATAATTTTCATTAAAAAGATAAACCCAAATCAATGGTGTATAATTGATATCCAGGAATTCTGGAAAGCTTTTTTTCTGGAATTAAACTTTGACATAGTCCTATTTATGCAGAAGATTTTTTACAAGCAAATGTTATTTGCTAACCATGGCATGCATGAAGAACACACACTGATGAATAAAACCTTTCCAGTTCATTACAGACCATCTAAGCAACCACAAAACCACTTACACAGAGACAATAGCTCAGAAAGGGACAACTATAATGCTGAGTAATTCTTGCAAAAGTCAATTTTCATCTGAGGTTGACTACCCACTTAGCTAGACTACAGGAACAAATAAGATGATGGTCCTTACTCAGAGTAGTTCAGGGTCTATTAAGGGCATACAAAAGGTAGAAGAGAGACTGCCTGCTTCCCCAGAATCACCCCACTGATAAGAGGCAGACAGAGGATTATAAACATGACTTAAACAGCCTTTTCAAGTCGCTAAAACTACTTCCCAGAACAGCCACAATCTGGAGTACAACACTTAGCCAGATGTTATGGAAGCATGGATAATGACCGTAAAAATGGGCTGCTAATAAGCTGAGGATGAGCTTTTCTGACAAATGAGCTATTAGGAAGCAGTAAGCTTGCAGCAGGTGAAGCTTTCTTGAACTGAATGTTGAGGTACCCTGAGTGCTCTACAACAGTACAGGGTGATGCTTGGGGAGCACCAACATCCTTCTTCAATGCTCTGTCTTCACAAAAAGGTTCCAGTGACCAAACCTTAGGATGGTGAAAACAAGCATTTGTTTCCGCTTTAAAATTTATGTTTTCTTATCTTCTACAGTGCAGAATATTTCTGGCTACAGGTACATTTGGTACAGTTGATATGGTTTCAGAATGAAACTCCTGATTGCCCCCACTTACCATGTCCTGGCTCAGCTCACAGACTGCTTTCTTGTTCATGATAACCAGCCTTTTTTGGAGAAAGTGAAAATAGGAGCTCTGCTCCAAGCATGCACCAAATGTTCTTTTGTACCTAATGAGGACAGAGACTGAACCAAAGAGAGGTACTTCAGACAGCTTCAATCATGTGTTGTCAATGCCAGACTATATTTTGGCTACAGTAAGTCCCTGAAACTTGTACAGGGAAAATGCAAGAATTACATTGCCAACTGCTTTGATTACTGGTCTATTTCTGTTTTGACAAATTGCTTCCTAATGTAGGCAAAAATTCAATATGCAAAAAAAGATCCTTTTCTAAAGTCTTCTAAATTTTTGTGCCAGAGGTAAGAGACACCGGTGCACAGTAGCATGGTATGGAAAATCCCTCTGAAATTCTGGAAGTGTTTTTCCTCTTGCTGACCAAAATAAGACCTCCATACAAATGCCATTAGCAAAATGGTATTGGTTGTCATTTCCTTAAATATTGCATTAAAGTTTCATAAATACATAAGTTTTATGTTTGGCACTTTATGTGCATTTATAGGCCATGCAGTTACTTGTGCCTATGAGAAGCTTTCTGTGCATAGCTTAGATTCATTTTAACATTTGCCCAGCAGCAATATACACAAATGAGTTTGCTTCTCTGGGCAAAAAAAAACCTCCTGCAGCTTCCAGGCCTAAGGTTATTTTGGGCAGGGTAGCTTCCTACCTCTGCCAAGAGGGAGCTTATTATGATGAAAAGTGAGTACGTAGTTAAGTTCTTAGTAGAATCCTTTAGAGCATCAGCATACAGAAAGGCTATTTAACTTAAGTAATACTTTGAGATTTCTTGTCCATGCACATATTTATGTTGTGGTTTGTGCATAGTCATGCTCTGAAAGAGTTTTGGTTCTAGCATGGATATATCTCTCCCTCTATTCCAAATGCAGATTTTATAAAAGAGTGAATGAAACCCCATTCTTTGAACCTTCAATTGTAGTGTTTGTCTTTTTGACTCTAGACAGTAACAAAGGAAAGCGGACAGTAAATTACAACCTCCTTGACAGAGAAAGAAAAGCAAAGGTAGCATTTCTATATATTCCTAAATACAACATGATATGTAATAAAAACTTAACAAAGAAGATACTGAGTTTAAAAGGCCTGAGAACTGAGGCTGTCTGGCTTACTCTCTGTAGTTGTTTCAACCTGTCTGCACTTTGTTTTCACCTGGCCTAGTTTTAACATTAGGTTTTATTCCTGACACATGGCTATATCTTTTATTTTTTTTCCCTTTTGTTATATTTGTATGGCACTATTACAGCTTTATACAGTTCTAAGTATGAAATAGTTACTGTGTGTAGGATGAGATACCTAAGACTAATGAAACGATGCAGCATTGGTAAATGCCGACTTCATATGATAGGAGAGGCTTTAAGAAGTGGGGACATAGGAAGCTATGCAGAGGAGTATAGACATAGGATGATAAGAAATGGGGCATAGGCTCACCAATGCTCAGATAAAGAAATGTTTTATCTGAAGCTGGACAAATCTGATTTTGGGGGGATAAAAGAGAACAGTGAAATAGTGTTTAATATGTTTGAAATGCACCCTATGTAGTTGTCATGGTTTAAGCCCAGGCCGTAAATTAGAACCACCCAGTCTACTTCCCCCCCCCACCTTTTCTTCCCCCCGCTCCTGGAGGGACGGGGAGGAGAATCGAAAGAATGCAACTCCCACGGGTTGAGATAAGAACAGTCCAGTAACTATGGTATAACACAAATCACTACTGCTGCCACCAATAATAATAATGATAAAGGAAATAACAAGGGAAGAAAATACAACACCTCACAGACTGGTACCTTGCCCCCCACCCAACAGTGATCCAGCCCTTCCGGGAACTCTCCGTTCACATCCTGGGCATGACGTGCTGTGGTATGGAATACCTCTTTGGCTAGTTTGGGTCAGGTGTCCTGTCCCTGCTTCCTCCCAGCTTCCCCTCCTCCCTGGCAGAGCATGAGACTCACAAAGTCCTTGGTCAGAGTAAACATTCTGACCAGCAACTGAAAACATCGGCTTTATCAGTATTATCCCCAGGCCGAAAGTCAAAACACAGCACTGCACCAGCTACTAAGAGGGAGAAAAAATGACTGCTACTGCTAAACCAGGACAGTAGTACATTAGATGTAACATGGAGTTGAAGATCAATGAAAAAACAGCAAAAGTGTAGAAGTATTTAGAAGTGGTTTAATGAACATAAAAATGACTCAAAGTGAAAAGAAAAAGGATTCTATGATTATACTGTTGAGATTTCCATTCAATTGTACTAATAATAAGTTCTTGGCTTCATAAACAAAGATGTATGTAATTTTTACCCATAAACAAGGCTGTACAAACAATTTCACAGCACCCTAAGTATCTGTAGGTCTCAGACCCTTGCGGCAGACCATTTCTCTGTATGTACTTCTTCAGAAGTATCAGCGCTAGTACTACAAAAGTAGCACTTCAGGCTGCGTACTGTTGTCAACCAAGTTAAAAACCAACATTCTTCCCACCCCTGGTGGGAATGTGTCCATAAATGGGAGAACGCTCACAGGCTACTGAGGTCTTTAAATTCAGGAGGCTTTGCTATCTGAGGACTGCTAGGAGTTTATACTGCAACATACTTCCCTTTAAAGTACACCAAATAAACATGCTTTACACAATGCACTGTAAGAAAATAACTATGAGAAACTTTGGCAAGTAAGGAAAGTCAATTGTAAGTGACTTTGACTCTCTCCTCCCTAGACAACACTGGTATTTGCCTTGGGGAACACCCTTATATCCAAATGGAGCTATCAGAAGTTGCTGAACAACCTTGGAACTGGAAATATTTGAAGATATCCCTGTGTTTTCTTTTCCTGCATCTATTAAAGAATTTGGTGTTATTTCTCTATCTCCCTCTCTGGCTGAAACAGAGTCAGCATATTTCTGGCTGCAAAACCTATTCTCACCTCCCTCAATCATCAGCTTGTTCTAGCCTGTCACAAATTTCCCTATCAGTCCCCATGACTGATAAATGAGAAGGAGCAGATGTCCAAGTCTGTATCTATCATGGTAGACAGCTCTCTCTGTTATTTACCTGTGTGACAAGTGTGGCCCTTCCTCATGCTGGAGAGTCCAACACTAGAAGGAAGAGCCTGGTATTGACTGAGCCGTCTGCCTACATCTGCATACTGAAAATGCACATCCATTGCTGCAGCTGCAAGGAAGTAACTAATTATAGACTGGTGCTAGTGCCTGGAACAGTACAGAAAAACTGTCACTGTGATAAAGAATGATGGGCTCTTGTGGAAAGAAGTTCAAGTTTTCTTTTTTCTTCAGAAATACTATATATCTTTGGTAGATATTTACATGTGTTCCAATCTAAATTGAGCAGGAAGTCCCTTCTATTTGTACATCATTTCCACAGGCCTTTGAACATTCCAAAACTGAAAATTTACTGTAAATTTGTGAGAGTAGATATGGAGAAAAAGCAGCAGTAGCAACCATTTACAGCTTGAAGAGAGGAAAGCAAAATGAAGAAAATGATACAGTGAAAACAGAAGTGTTGGATTATGCTTCCGCAAGTTCTAATCGTTTGCTTGCAGTGACTGTTGGCAGAAATCAGTTTTTGCCCTTTGCTTTTCTGACTACTCAGGGTCAACAGAGCTCAGAAGATATTGAAGACAAGGTATTCATCTAGTTCTAATTGGTGTAAGTGCTCTGTTTCAATAATGTCTGGAAAATACTTAACAATAAAAATGTCTGGAGAGCTTGTTTTTAAGATTTTGTTGTTATCAAGCAAATAAGGACAACTCCTGCTAGCATAAAAACAAGTGCGTCAAGTAACTGCTGCACTCAAATAAGATAAGCGCTCCTGTATAAAGCCTTATTTAATCCAAATATGTTTTTTTCTTAAAAATATTTCATGTGATTTATTTTAAAGGAGTTTTTATTCACATGTTCTCAGACAAAGTGCATCTGTAGAGCGGAAACATTCAAGGACTGGTCTACAGTTTTCTATGAGTCTCATTTAGACTGATTAATGACCAAAACTTAAGAGCCTGCAGATGTGGAGATTTGAACTAGAATCTGCCAGTATCTTTTATACTGAAAGTTATAAACCTATGTACTGAACAAATGTATAATTTTATACCTGGCATCAGAACTGTAATTGTCTTCTGTTGAATTCTAGTCTGAAGCTTGTGGTAAAGCTGTTGGTAAGGAATGTTTACACCTAGGCTACCAAATATGTATTTAATTTTAACAAGTGAATGCTAGTTCAATCTATTTTTGCAATCTGTTTGGTTTTTTGTTTGTTTGTTTTTGATAGATTAAAAAAATTTGAGCAACTGTGCTGGTTTCAGCTGTAGCAGTTATTTTTGTCCTTCCTAGTAGCTGGTGAAGTGCTGTGTTTTGGCTTTAGTCTGAGAACAATGCTGATAATACATTGATGTTTTAGTTGTAGCACTTACCCTGATCAAGGACTTTTCAGTCTCATGCTCTGCCAGTGAAAAGGGGCACAAGAAGCCTGGAGGAAGCAGAGACAGGACACCCGGCCCAAACTAGCCAAAGGGGTATTCCATACCACAGCACACCATGCCCAGTACAGAAACTGGGGGGAATTACCTGGAAGGGATCAATTGCTGCTTGGGTTGGGCTGAGTATCAGTGAACACTGAAAATCGCATTGTGCATCACTGCTGCTTATTAGTTTTGTTTGCTTGTTTGTTTGTTTCCTTTCCCTTTTTATATTATCTTCCCTTGTTATTTCCCTTATTATTAGTAGTTGTAATAGTAGTTTTATATTGTACTTCAGTTTTTTGGACTTCTTATCTCAATCTGTGGAGTTTACATTCCTTTGATTCTTCTCCCCATCCCAGCTGGGGATGGGGGGAAGATTGAGAGAGTGAATGAATGGCTGCATGATGCTGAGTTACTGACTGGACCTAAATCATGACAGCAGGCTTCTTAGTTATATGCACAGAACCAATAAACCTGCATGATGATTTGAGATACTTATACTTGGGTTCAGACTCTAGTGGGTTAGCTGAACTCACTGGTAAGTTGCTAGCACAATAGTCTTCTGGCTACAGCAGCATAACCAGCATGCCCACCCTTAACTGTCAAATCATTAAAGATGTTTAAGACTATCTTAGACTGATGTAAAAGTAACTATCCTGGATTATCCAGCACTACAGATCTTGCCTTAGGACTGAAAGGGTGACTAGACAAGCTTTTATTATGCTCTCTGACCTTATGATATCCCTAGGCTAGTTAACACTGTCTCATTAGATTCTATATTTTGCTAATAACTATAACTAATTGTTGTAGCATAATCCAGTGGTGAAGATGTAGCTTGCTGGGCGACTTGAGAAGAAACAGTTCAGCATTTGGAAAAACAGCTTAAAGTTTACTAATTAATAGTTTCTCAATTCTGACAAACTATGGGTAATCTGTTGTGTTACAGAAAAAATACTTCCAACTGTATGAATCTTTCTGATAGTTAAAAGGATGCTGATTTGTTTACTTGTTTTTTCTAAATCAGGAAATGCAGAAGACTATTTTACCCTGTGTTTCAATATATTTAGGGAGGAGTTTCAGTTAACCAGAGGAATTGGATGAGGCAGACATAGCTTTGCTTGCTGTTACACCCTTGACCCAAAATATAGGACATGTCAATTTGTGTAAAAGCCTGTGTTGTCAGGTATTGTAAGTTTGACCCAGAAAGTCTCTTTTGCTCTGTTGGGCATACTTTCCCCATTACTTCCCAGTGCTAAGACACCTTATGTTTTATACTACATGTTTTATACTACATGCTGTAAAACTATGCTATCATGAAGACAGCAGAGCAGTGCTATAGGATTTTTAAGAAAAGACTTAGTGATGTTAGAGTCAAGAAGTTCCCTGGCCATATCAGGAGCAGTGAGATGACCTGAGCAGCAGAACTGCCTCTTGTCAGAAAAAGAAAAACACTGATCCAGCTCTATTGCAGGAATATAGTGCATGTGAAATATTTAATGCAACAGATTATAAGAACACCTATGATACATATGTTGTTGATGAGGCCTGAAAGCAGTAACTGAGTTTTTAAAGGGACCCTTCTCAGCAAATTGATTTGCAGCTTATTTAGTCAGACATCTAATATCTATTTCATTTGGCTTTCAGTCACTTTTTAATGAGTCTACTCTTCTTTAGAAGTTACAGTGTAATTTAGACTTAGTTAATAGGCACAATGATATTACCTTAGTTTGGAAACATTGTAAAGTAGATGGCTAGTCATCATTAATTCATGTGGTTTTCACTATAACATTAATCATGATAAATTAATTCACTTTACAGTTATGTGTGATGTGTAACTTAATTTATAATAGTTGCTCAGTGATTTTGCAATTAAAATGCCATTATCTTAAAATGTTATCTAATATTTAATCTCTACTTTTTTAAACTTTAGTATATTTTTTTTGCATAAATATAGAGAGATCAGCAAAGTTCTTAGTTTAAAATGCCATATAAGCAGAAGCACTTGTGCTAGGGAATGCTAATCAGGTTCTAAGAGCAGCAGCCAGGGAAATACTTTCACAAAGACAACTCAGCAGTCATGCAAGTATAAAAACATTTAAGAAAACTATTCCACCTATAATGCTCATCTGATGCACCATTAGCATATGTTTTCCATCATACAGTCCTGCTATTCTGGGGTGCAGAAGGAAGGTGGGAACAACATACAACTGAAGATGTACCAAAACATTTATTGCAAAATATTTAGTTAATATTAAGTTAAATATGAAGCTTTTGATTAATTCTATGTGTGTTAAAGTCCTGTCTGTATTCATTTCTACCAACCTACCATTGCATCTTAACAAAAATAAATTACTAACACAACTTAAAACATGATCTAAATGAATATCCTATATACTAACAGATTCTGGGTGGGACATTTTTTTTATTTGCTTTCACACATTTATTCTTCATGGGTCTTACCTCCAGCCACCTAAGTTTACAATAGAAGTAATGGAATAAGAACCAAGAGAATTGTGAAAGTAATATATACACACTCAGACAATTCATATACTAATACTTATGCATTGTATACCTGTGTAATTTGGTTATCTTCACATTTAGATATGACATCTTAAGGAACACAGAACAGTAACATGATATGAAGGAATTTTAGCACAACTTATTTCATAACAAGGAAGAGATAGGCGTTTTGGTTTTTTAAGCGATGTTGCACTCTGCATCTAACAACAAAGAAAACATGGAAAGCAACTTGTTCATTGATGAAATAAGAGACAAAACTGAGACAGCTAGTGAGACCAGTAATGCCTAATTTCCTGGTGACAGCTATTGCTATTAGTACCCCAACAGAACTTATTTTCTTTCCCTCAGGGCTGCAGTTTCTTTTTATAAAACATGTAATAGGATGGACTCATACATGCCTATACATTAATGACAGAAAGAAATGCTGTCCCTCCTCACCTGCCAAAGGAATATTAACATGTCTTTAGCCTACATTACTCTCAGCACAGAACTTAGTTCTGTGCCTCATAAAAAAATAAATTCCTCCATATACAAAAGACTCTTAAACATCTGGTTTGTAAGCAAATTCTACTTAAAATTAGTAATTCACTTTAAATTGTGATTGTGTATAGTTCTATACTGATAGTACTATCACTGGTCACGAATATTGAATAGGTTATTATCAAAAACTATATACTGGATGAACAACTGGGGTGGAATAAAGAAGACAGAACAGTCCCCTTTGGATTGTTCCCTATGGGAACAGATAAAGTCCCTGTTTGAAAAGCAGGTAAGAAGATGGTCTCACCAAAGTCAAATGCATAACTAAGTATTAAGTAGCAAAATATTTCTACCCTAAGCCTTTATAAGCTATTTTTTTAGAGAGCTAAAAGAGCATAGTATCATCCAAATACAAGGCATGAGTATTTAAAAATCCCTCTGGACTCAGGTGAATTTTTCATCCTTTTCCAGGAGAAATGTAAATAGGAATTCCAGTGGTCTTGAGGTGCTACTGTAACTGTCTATATAGACGTTTTTCACCTTCTATGATTACGGCAAAATACCCCATTTGCAAGATTTTCTCCTGTCCCACTACTGCAGTTTGTTATTACAAATCAGTAAAGGATGGTGATTTTTTTTCCAAGAGTGCCCCTTAGTGTAAAAACAAGTGCTCATGGGTCTCAGTATCAGTATGCAAATCAGCCTGGAGACATGAAATCCTCAAATACATAGATGCCATCTTGATATAATAGTTCATCACCAGGTCCTATTGAATTCAACAGAAAAACTAATGATGTGTATCTCATGCTATTTATTTTATTATCTAACTCATTTAAACTCATTTCAATCATTCATAAAGAACGAATAAGGTGTAGAATATAGCACTGGAGGTACCCAAACAGAAGTCAGTAGGTGCACTTGAACCAGACAAAGTTTCTGTAGCAGAGCATTTGGTTTCTTCACCTTAAATTTCTGAATGGAGTCTCTCCCACCTTGCATAATGATAAGAAAATAACAATATGACAAGAGGTCATTGCAAACAAAAGCATAACATGATCGAGCGTCTGGAAGTTGACAGTGCACAAGACTCAGGCTTAAGAAACGCATTTTATTTGAAGAGAACATTGTAGAACTTATTGTTTCAATGACTAAGTGTTTAAGCTCAAGTTTGTTTTATTTTTAATTGAAGATAAATGTTTTTTAAAAAATATGGGCTCTGTGGCTGATCAGAGCTGTCAGGCTTTATGGCAGGATTTTTTTCTAGGAACTCTTATAGTCTGCATTATTTAAAGATCTGCCTAAGTTATTGCAGTGGACCCTTTCCTCTTTAAAATATGTGAAAAGTAGAATTTATTTCTTCACTCTTAATATGTTCTCAATCTGGTTCTGTAATTTGCTGTCCAGAAATATTCTAATCCTGAACAAATATTTTCTTTAACATCCAGATTTCTGTACTTACTAATTAACTTAGCAGATACATATTTGTAAGTGTTTTTTGTTTTTTGCCTTTTTTTTTTTTTTTTTCTTGTTTCAGAAATTAGGCATCTTTAAACATGGAAGTTCTGGCATATCAGGGCAAGGGAACAGTGAGGGTGCAACTCACTCTTTCAGAACTCTATCATAAGTAACAGAAGGTAAAGGCATTTTGATCTCAAGAACAAATAGATAAAGTTAAAATAGTAGTGTAGTTTACTAGAATTGCAGTAAAATATAATTCCATTTTTCATTCTTTATCTTTTTGTGATACTCTAAATTCTCAAGAAGCTGACTAATCTATTGCAAGAAATGCAAGTTCAAAATAGGATAGTATTTTAATCATCCTTGTTTTAAATGCTTAATTGAAATATAAAACAAACACACATGCAAAAAAAGGCAAAACAAACCAAAACCAGCTCTTAACCTTCTGATGAATTATATTGAAATGTCATGGTAGAAAGGATAACCAAGTACTCTACTTTTCTGTTATATTTGAGGTTGTGGTGTGTTTCTTTCTGTTTTGTTTTTTCATTGACTGGAAAAAAACTTGCAATTTTAATACTGAAAAAAAAAAAAAGCCTACATTTCAAAATCCATAATGGGAATTAGACATTTTCTCTAATGAAAAGGAGTCATTCTAAAGGCAGAGAAGCTAGCAGTCTTGTAATTAGGGCATTCACTTGAAAATTGAGACAGCCAGATTCAGGTCTCTATTGTACCATCCTGATCAGGTACTTCAATCCAGATCAGTGTCCTAAATAGAAGATTCTGTTGCTTTGCATCATAACTCTTTCTTCCCCAAAATGAGTATGGCTCCTACTTCAGAGAGAATGGGGGGTGATGGTAGCAGAGAACCTGTCTAGATCTAAGTGGAATGTTTCATTGCAGAAAAGCCTCAGCTTCAATGACAGCATTTTGCAATTTAAAATCCCACAAAAAAAAACATTTTCATGTTAACTTCTGTTCTCAGGGGAAGCTTTCTGCAGTGTCTTCTGGGTCAATGATTGTGTGGAGGTATAACCTAAAAAAATAGCATGATATTAGAACCATTACAGATTTTAGTATAAAGCACACTGAGTCCGCATATACTACCTTTTTGTTCAAGCAAGGTTGTTGCACAGGTGAAAACCACTTCTGTGTAAACATGTGGCAATGCAAAAATACATATTCTGTAAACTGATGTTTGAAAAGCTGTATTAAATAGTAGTACTCTAGACAAACACAGTTATACCTGTAAATTCTCCCTGTTCAACCCCATAAACACACAAACAAGTTGTCTACTAACATGTTTGAAAATTTTCAAATCAACTGCTACAGTAAAACCAGCCTTTAAGTAGCTTGATTGGTGACCCTTTTTTTCTGCTTCCCAGGAAAAAGCTCTTTAGCACCTCTTAAATATGAGCCCTGCAGAGTTACAGCTTTTAGGACAGAAGAAATATGTTAAGCAGTAGTCAATTTTTAGGCCAAATGAGATATAAAGGTCACAAAGAAAGAAAAAAGTCTAAAGCTGCTTCTATCTAAATAAAGATCTGAATAGAGTACAGCCAAACGACACAGCTGGCAGTGCAGGTGCATTAAGGTATCTCACCAGGAATCACCTTGGAAAATATTCATTTTTACTCTTATGGATGGCCTGATTAGACTTATTTTGGACTAATCACATCAGAATAACTCTTAAAAGTTAAATTTCTCTATTTAACTGCAATTGCATCCTGCAAGATTACCTCAATCTGATGGTGGCATCATTTCACATTACAGGAAAGTCAAGGCTGTGCACAGCAGCTTGGCTCCTGGCTCCAGACATTGTTCAGGGAAGTTTCAAGGATATATATATTTTGGTTTTTGTATGACTGTCCTTACTGCCAGCTTAAAGAGGTAGAATTTGTAACTATTACAAAGCAGAAAAACCACAAAGGTGTGCAAAAGAGATTATAGCTCCTGTGTGATTTTAAACACTTCTTGTTTCTTTCATTTGTCTGCTAAAGTGATGCAATGTCCCAGAGTGTTTGGCATAATCAGGTTCGTTCTTGAACTTCCTGAAATCGAATGTGATTTTGCCAGGGAGATTGACTTGATAATGCTAAAACACATTCACAGATTCTGCAGACATAAAAGGAAGATTGATCATCATGTGAATGATTAATCCAGAGATGCCTTCTATTACAAAAATCTTTTTTAAGCAACCACATGTACTGAAATGTAGAAAATAAACACCAGCTCTGGCTATAGTTTAAAGGAGAAAATTCATTTTCTAGAGCAAGTAGTAGATTTTGTAGGGATTTTTTTCCTAGTTGAAATGATTCACCAGTCAAATAATAGTACAAATTCCTTTGCTTTGATTCCTGTGTTTCAAACAAGAACTGAACTTATATTAAATTTTAAAGGAAACTCTGGACTATTCTTTAACCAGAGGCAATAGCTGAGATGTTCAAAATATTCAGAAAACATGTTTAATTTTCTACATTATTTGTCACTATTGGAAGAACAGATAATGACTACGTTACTTGTATTACGGCATAGAGAGATAATTAATAGGACTCTAAATATCATTGACACTCTTAAACAGGTGACTACAAAAATTCAAGCACCACAAAAACCACTTTGCAGCCTACCCTGCACATTTTTTTTTTTTATGATTCAGGAAAAGAAAAAGCCTCACTTACTGATAAGAATGGAATAAATCCCACTTATTTAATATACAGTAGATTTTTAAGCATAATTGCAAGTAAATAATAAATATCAACAATAAACCAGAATTGTAGCACCTAGCACAAAAGCAATTATTTGAAGGTATTCTAGATGAGGGGAGTTAAACTAGATGATGTCAAAAAAATAGTATGATCCTCTAATTCAACGGGATACTCTCACCAAGAAGTGATATTTACATTCTTTTCTGTCAGAGAAACACTACCATGCAGACCTCCTCTCCAACTAGGCTCCTCAGCCAATCTTTGAAGCACCAGCCTCCTAAACATATGCACATCTCTTGAACTAGTCATTATGTTGCTTCAGTAAACACTGTGAGACTGAACTGAAATCAGACTCTACCATCATCTCAAAGATTGGTATGAGAAGCTGAGATGCGGTTCCACCCTGACAAACATTTACAGACGGATCCAGCTACTTAAAAAAATAAAATGGTGCTAAAAGAAGGCCCTGATGAGGACAAAGCTTCCTCTCTTTGTGAGGAGAATGCAGAGAGAGCAGAGTCACACTGTGATGTGCTCTTCGTGAACTCTGCACCATCTAGAACATTTATTTTTTGCATGGTGATTTCATCCCTAGGTGCAGCATGTAATCGTGCCTGCAGGTCAGAGAGGTGTACATCGCTGTGGACAAGTTTAAATCTAATGTGACAAGGTAGAGCACCCTTCCAAGCACAGTGGGAAATAAGTGCTTTTTGGATCTCTGCCTATTTCAGTGTCCAAAAGCAACAGTAACTCTCAAAGCAGCAGCAGTTCAATAAAACAGAGAGTCTGCCAACTGTCTCTATCATCTCAAAGCGGATGTGTTCAGTGGAGAATGAAATCTCAAGGTTATGAATTTTTAAGTCTTTCGTTTTTGCCCACATCAACCTTCTGTTCACTGTTAAAAAAGTTCATCCTCACTCACTTGCTGATCTCTCATAAGACCTTGAACTGAGAAATATTATTTAGAGAAATTTGAGAGCAACATTGAGTGCAGTAAATGTCTGGACATATATTTTTGGTGGTAATCTCCTTCAGCTGACACTGGACATATATTTTTGGTGGTAATCTCCTTCAACTGTATCACTGGACTTTATAAGGAATAGAGAAGAAAGACAGGTTCGACTGTGAAAGCAGAGAGTTTTTGGAAGAAGTTATCATGTTTTAATATGACAGAAAGTGTTTGAATGAGTCTTAGCAAGCTTCTGAATTCTTAATATCTCTCAGAGAGCAAAGTATTCCTAGACTGAAAGGGTTTAAGAGTTGTCTATCATCATTCAGCTTTACATCTCTTGTCCTGTATCTCCACAACTGCCTGAAACTCAGCAAGGAAGGGCAGATAACAACACTATTGAGATGTAGTTAGTGTCTGCCAGCTCTTCAATTAGCTTTTCTAAAGCATACTGTTTCCAAATTATTTCTCCCTCATTTTCATCACAGATCCAATATTTGCAATTTCGTGCCCTGTTTTCAACAATAAACTCTGGTTCCTTTTGCAGCTATCTCTCAGTGATCCACGAAATCCCGCAGCTTATTTGCAGACAGTTTTGCTTTTCTCTATTTCCCATTCTGGAAAGAAGCCAAGATTTGAGATCCCTGTGCTTTTGCCCCAGCTGCATTCACATATCTTTCTGAGCACCCCAGGCTTCCATTTTCCCCAGTTTCTCATTGCTCCACTCTTCTCCAAGCAGGACTGCCCATTCTCCCCAGCTCACACACCTCATGTCCCTGCTACCTGCACACTTCTCACCTCTTCACCACCTCCCAGACTGCCTGAGACCTTGCTGCCTTCCTGGCTTCCCTCCAGCTTCCCCAAGATGCCACAATGGGAGGGAAAGGACTAGTTTTCAGGTATGATCTGCCAGCAGCACTCCACACTGTATCTGGTCTCTTATTGCTTTCCTTGCAACCCATATCTGGCTTCCCACAAAAAGCACTAGTCTCAAGGTAGTCTCCAGAAGTCAGCAAGGCTTCCTCTGCTTCTAACTTACAAGACAGATGGCAGGCCTCTTCAGCTAGAAATATTTTCTTTTTTTGTACTGTGTCTCAGTTGGTCAGTCATCTATTTCAGCATCATGGATTGAACGTGATCTGGAAGCCACACACTGAACAAGCCAGATTTAAATATTGTTTATAGGGAAAAACGTACTCTAGAGAACTCTCCCCCACTTAAGTGAAATAAGTTTCCTGGAGGGGAATCTAGGGGAAATATAAAAATCAGTTTATATTGTTGAGATTCAAGGATAGCTATGACTGAAGTTATTTTTCACTTTTGAAATAAGAATGACCACCACTGATGCTGGAGTAGACTACACTCAAAAGAAAAGGGGAAACAGATTCTTAATACAGCTCTTAATGAATGCTAACTAGTAACAAAACCATGAACTGTACTTGATGAATCAAAAAAAAAATAGTATTATTTTTATGAAAATGAAAAAAAACAATTTTCTGTGAAAGGTGCAAATTTAGCAAAATCAGTTACTGAGCTGCATAATATTAATGGAGCTGAACACCTGAATTTTCATGGTATATATTTCAGGTCTCTGTTTTTATGACAGTATGTAAAGAGTAAATAGAGCTAAAGAAGAGGCAGAGTATCAAGCTAATGCAGAAAAAAGTCTGTTCTCTCCCATTGTCATCAAATAGTCTTTTAGATACTTTTTAATGTATACTTTCACTGCTTTTTAAAAATAACTCCATGACCTGCTCTGGCTGTGCAAGTCATGGCCAAACACTGCCCTGTCCCTGCTGTGATGCATCAGGATCAGTGGAAGAAATATGTATTTTAGTGAGGGATGGAGAAATGCTTTGAAAGTGCTGATTCAGCCCTGGGGACATAAGGTCAATACAATGGTGGTGGGTGGCAGTTAATAAAAGACTTAGCTAAGCTACTTTTTCTAAAGCCTGAGTTTATAGTCACAAGAGGACCCTTGCCAGGCTTATCCTTCTTGCGTCATAACAAACACAAATGGATATAAAAGTTCAACATATAAAGACTGTCACAGGGAAAAAAGTAGGTGTATTCCCCCTGTAAACTTAAAATCCATAACTACTTTATGGCAAGCACATTTGAAATTTAATGAACAGAAGCAATGATTGATGTAGAGAGCACTTAAAAGGGCCTAGAAATGCTGTACAAGTAATGAATGCTGTATAGAAGGATTTAAAGTTGTTCTAGAAACTAAGTAAAAACAAAGGACAGATTAAAATGCTAAATATTTTGATCAGGTCTGTGTGCTGCTTCTTGGGGTATTGATGTTATTCAGCCAAGGGGTGTCCTAGGAAAGAAACCACAGTTTCAGTTCCCTTCAACTCCTCTCTTGGAACCACAAGCTTGACCTTTGTAAAGTAAAGGACAGTAAAGGAAAAAAGAAAATAATTGTAAAGCCTCAGCTTTCCTGAAAACTTCATAGAATAAGATTGATTGCCAGATAAAATTTGTAATCTAGTCCAAGAATATTCTGATGAACATGTGACATGAACTTCTGTTTCCCTCCAAGTACAAAGGTTGTAGTTTCACATAGACCACAAATAAATAAACAAACAAATAAGCAAGCAAACAAACAAACTAGGCAGTTATATAAAGAGGTTGATGCAAAATAGTCAGGAGTTCCTTATGCACCATTTTTCTCCAGCCACCACTTATATTTTGCATATGTCTTTTCATTCCCTTGTCACATTTTCATTCCCTATACTTAAAAAGCCTGAACCAATGTCTGGATGGTCATTTGAATGTTTGGGTCATTGGAAGCTGACTGAAGTTCTCACTCCCAAGTGTGACTGCAGCTGGGCCTATGAAATGTGGGAAGGTTTAAATTAAAAAGTTAAAATTCTCTCGCCTTTTCTGTGTATGAACGAAGTCAATGGGCTACTCTAACACCGCCTTCAGTACACAGCATGACCAGATCCCAAACTTTTGGATCAAATGTGTAAGGAACAGGAGCAAAACAACACCAAAATCAAATGAATATGGGTCAATACCAGCAATGTGGAAGCAATTCTATTCAATTCGCAGAAAGGGATGGGAGAAAAGGAAAGGCGAGAAAAAATGTATTGTGCTACTTTCATCTTCCAGTTCTCGGATAGGCTGCAGTATGGCTGCTGAGGTGTTATCATACCATCCCCAAAACTTCAGACCTTAGTGGGCTACTGGCAAAATTGCTGAGAGGCATCTTCAGCTATGGAAAAAGGTGCGTTTTCAGCCAGATGTGGGGCTGGGAAAGGTGCAAAGTTGTCTGAAGGGCACAAAACGATTGATGTGGGTCTGGGAGGCATATAATTAGTTGATGTTGCTATACTAAGGATGAATAATAAATTGCTGTAATTCTGGAGGGACACAGATTAATTAATTGGGGCTTAGGGAAAAACTGGTGCTCTTAGTACCACTGGGCAATATTTTATGCAAATATGTGTAACGTTGTGCAAATTAAAAATGTACTGGGGTTTTTGTGCCATAAGATATTGGCAGAGATGTGCCTGCACTGTAAAACAAATTCCCTCTGGAGCTACAGCCTAGAATTGGGTGAAGAAAGTAAAAATTACGTATTTTCAAACATTCTACTGTTTGTAAAATTGCATGTTAAAAATACTTTTTAGTCAGATGCATGCAAAAGCATCTTGTTTTCCACATACGCTTTTATAAACATGTAATGGGCTACATATAATGAACTGTAAAAAACACAGTAATGAAACTTTTCAAATTATTCTAAGACCTCTGTGTGGCTGAGCTCTCATCCACCAAGATGTGCTGCTTGGGAAGAGAAATTACAGGATGCCCATGAGGGGAACAGCATTTCAGTGTAATGTGAAAGGACTGTAATTGCTACACTCTGATA